>NW_028258325.1:28886796-29190781 GCF_053883595.1 Heterocephalus glaber
GGGAAAATTGATGTAAAAAGAAATTAAGATGTGTTGTGTACATATGTCAACTTCCTACAAGAAAAGTAAAATTATGTACTACACATATGTACTAACAAAACAAAAATTCAAGTAGTGAGAGAATTCTTTAAAAATCAAACAGATGGTTATCTCATTAGAGGTCAAATCCACACTAGGAAATTTATTTAAGTCAAGTTACAGTATGTGCCAGCTCATGAATTCAGAGTTATCATTATATTTTTAAAATGTAACACTGTGTAGGAGCAAGCACAAGTGAAAATAATAGTCCATGTATCTCTTTAAAAATTCAGCAGCTTCATTTACTCTGATCTCATGGAGCCTTTGTCAGGACAAACTTAGTTTGTGCCAATGGGTCTGTTTAGATTTTAGGGAGGAAAGATTAAAGCTCTGTCCTTTCTCTAGTATTATTTCCCAGGAGTGTAGAACTGTTCATTACACTCTAAGAAACTTTCAGTGTTCCTATATCAATAATTTTTTCATGCCTAAAAACCTGGTTTTAAAGTTTGGCCTTAGAACTCCCCATTGTTGTCTTAGTTGCTTTCTCATTCCTGAGACATAATACCTGACACTCACAAGATAAAGGAGGAAAGACATTTCAACTCACAGGTTTTAGAGGTTTCAGTCTATAGTCAGCTGACTCCAAGGCAGGGTGGCAGCACCGAGGAGCAGCACAGAGAAGAAATCGCCCATGGCAGAGAAGACAGGAGGCAGCAAAGCAAGAAGCCTACCTGTCTCTTTGGTCTTATCTAGGCTACAAGCCAATTGGAGGGTGCCACCCACACGTGGCAGGCCTTCTCATTATCTACACCCAGAACTATGCTAAACCAATCAGTGGGCTAATGCAGTTCCACACCACACCCTTAATCCCAGTATTACATACCTGTGATGCAGCCACTTCTAGTGATCTGGAACTGTTTAAAATTGTGTTGTGCTGCCAAGCACCTTCAATTCTACCAAGACACAAAAAGCGTGGATGAAAATGTAACTTAAAGATAGGCAAGAGATCACATGGAAAAAGCTTAGGCCCTGGATACAACTGTTAAGCTGGTAGAAAAGCCTGAATCTGTCTAATGTGAAACTCCTTAATTACTGAGTAAATGATATTCACATTATTGAACATATAATTGCTTCTTCTCACATTCAACTAAGATGTTATAAGATACAAGTCAAGAATTTAGATAAAGAATGACAGCAAATCTAAAGAAAGTTAAGGAATAAATGATAAAGAAAAGAACAGAAAATTTTTCTGCTAAAGTGGAGAAATAAGAATATTAATAGATCCAAGTATTCTATCAATGAAATCTGTATTTACTCTAATTAGAATAAATAAAAATAGTCAACAATTTTTATGAACAAGAGTACACTACAAAAAATAACTGTTTAATATAAGAAAGAAATATAAAATGTTCTCAGATACAATATGATGTCAACATAAAAGTAACTTTAAATAATGGAACTACAAAATGTATATAAAGAACTTTCATAGAGTACAGTACAAATGTTTTCAAAAGATGTAAGGGGAAACAAAAACATAAAGATACATTATTTTTTCATATATGAGTTCTTTCAAACTCACAAGGATGCTGCCTTCATAAACTTAAAATTGACCCCCATCAAAGTCACAAATAAAAGGACAGCCTCTATGACACTGAAAGCTGACTCATTATCCATAAAGAAAAAATCAAGATCCAAAAAGTTTGCTTCCAATGCTGGACCAAAAAGTTTGTTATATTTTAAATTATAGCTGGAAATGTTATTTCTAAAACTTCATACTTTTTAGTTGTGATTAAAGTTGCTTTATAAATTAAAAGTCATACACATATATATCTCATTGTAAATATGTAATTCATTTTGGTTTAAAATCACCAGACTATCTAAAAGAATAAGTGTTTTCTCTTTGCATCATGAACTTCTTATTTATCATTTAAATGAAGCTGTTTTGTGACAAAGTGAGCCCTTGTTAATGATTGATTCCATCACTAGACTCACTGCCCTAGAACAAGATGTCCAGTAGAGTCACTATGCAGCAAAACTTTAAGGAACAAATTATTCCTAAATCTGTTTGTGAAGATCATCTCAGCCAAGGCAATTTTGATAGAGAATAAGTGAACATCTTTGACTAACAATATACCATGTTTTCATCTAAAGGTAAAATAAATCAGACAACTGGTTTCTGTACAGTTAGGTACAGAATAGCTAATGGAATTCCACCAAGCTCTGGAAAAAATTCTACATGTAGATGAGTATGTATGGATAAATATACATCAATGTAGGTGATAGTGCTGCAATCAAGATGAAAAATTGAATCAATAAATGGCATGAAAGTTACTAGTATACCATTTTTAAAAATAGCTTTCCTTATACCATATTTAAAGTCAATTTTAGAGATATCATGGCCTAATTTTTAATCCTATAAACCTTTTAGCACAAACACTGAGGGATCTCCTATTACCCATGTTCATAGCAGCACAATTCATAATAGCTAAATCTTTGAAGTGGCCTATATGCCCATCAACAGATGAATGGATTAATATTGTGGTACCCTGCCATAAAGAAAAATAAATTCACATCATTCGTGGGAAAATAGATGCACCTTGAAACCATAATGTTAAGTGAAATAAATTAGCCACACAAGCTTGAATATCACATGGTTTCTCTTATGTGAGAAACCTAAAGTATAAAGAGCAAAAGAAATGATAGATAATAGGAAAAAGGGAGATAGATGTTTGCAAATGGAAAAGAGAGAGAGGAAGGGGATGAAAAAAGAATTAAGATGTGTTAGGTACATGTACCAACTCCACAAGGAATATAATCTTTATGTCGTGCAAACACATACTTGTTAAAATACAAAATTTTTTTTAAAAAGGGGATCCAGCCAGGTGTGGTGGCACATGCCTGAAATCCCAGCACTTGGGAGGCTGGAGCAGGAGGATCGCTGCAAGTTCAGGGCCAGCCTGGGATACATAGTGAGATCAAAGCCAGCCTGGGCTATATAGCAAGACCCTGACTCAAAAAACCAAAAATAAATAAATAATGAAAGAGAGGATCCATGCTAGAATTTTGTAAATATGTGCATTTTAGACATGTGAGGTTTAACTTACAGATAAGGAAAGAAAATGAAAATGGGAATTTTTCTCTCCAATAATCCCAGTAGTTAGAATTGCTCCATCCTTTAAATGAATGTTGCAGTCAGTAATTCACTTAGGACAGATTCTGTGCTGTAATGATCTGTGTTTTTCATTTCTTCATTCATTTCATTTATTTACGTGAGCCATTAGATAAGGTCTCTTGCTTGATGGAGATTTCATTCTTAGTGCATATGTAGTGAGGGACAAAACAATTAAAAGTTAATTGATAATATCAGATTCTATGTAATGACTGAAAAGTTCCTGGAATAATGTATAAAAAGCAGCCATAGAATAGTGTCCTTGAGAAAGATTAGGTTATACTCCATTGGATGGCCACACAAGGCTTCACTGAGGAGGTGACATTTAAGCTGCTATTTCAACATGTACCTCTAAGCTCTTAGTGTACTGTGGTGGTTTATTATGTTAGTAGCTGCTTGTTAATTGTTTGTTAGACCTAATTGAATATTTATGCAATCATTTCAAATCCTAATGGCTCCTTGTAGCTTCCTGCCACTAAACTAGGTCAGGAAATAAAGAGATATCTCTATAACAGTAAAACAACTTTTCACTAGTCATTAAAACTGTAATCAAAGGGAGAATGTCAACTTGACCTACCTTCTGATGGTCCATCTTATAAAATACGAGCAATGACCCACAATTTCACTCCTAGGTATTTGGCAGAATATTCTTTAACTATGATTGCCACTATCCTATGAACTATACCCTCAAAACTCTAATTTATCCTATTTATCTCTCCAATAAAGAACACACACTCAATTTCATTTATTGATTATTTTGTCTATTTTTGTCTAACATACAAGTAAATCAGTCTTTTCATGCTAGCAATCATGACTGACAGAGGTAAAACAAAATGGAAATAATTAAAAGATGCTTTGTAGCTCATTGTAGAGATATCTTCTCCATGTTAGTTTTCTATGCAGCATAACAAATGACAACAAATGTAATGTCTTATAACACTACATATTTAATCTCTTAGTTAGTGTGGGTAGAAAATCAGAGCATGGCTTATTTGTGTTCCCTGCTATCAAGATGATGGCTTTGTCTGGTCCTAATCTGGAAGCTCAGCTTGGAGTGGTACAGTTCCAGGTCCAGGTCCACTCCAGTTGTTGGCAGAGTTCACATACGTGTGCCCAGAAGTTAAAACCACTCACAACCTGATTAAGTCTAAACTGACCCATCACCGGATGAACAAATGGTAAGTTACTTCTTTGCAGCCAGTAGTGGAGACAGGGTCTCTAGAATCTATTGGCTAGATAGAATCTTTAATATAACACAATCATGGAAGTGACATCTTGCCACTTTTGTCATATTCCATTACTGAGAAACAAGTCACAAGAACCTCTAGCTTTTAAGAGAGGAGATTAAAGGAAGGTGTGACTAACAGGAGATGACAACCAGGAGTCATTTTAAAGTCTGACTACAACCTCAGTATCTTTTTCTAAGTTCTCTGCTTTGAGATGTATCTTTCATTTATTTCAAATTTTGTAATAAAGATGACCACAATATATTGTCATTAACAATTATAGCAATTATAAGAGAGCCAATATTTAGTAAGTGCCATTCTCCTATTTTGCTTAATGAAATCTTCTGAACAATAAAGTGAGGTAAGTTGTAGCAGTAGCAGAATAGTACCTGCTTTATGCCTGAGGAATGGAAATCCAGAACAATTATCCACACTCAAGATTCCATAATCAATAAGGAGCAGAGCTTGTTTTCTAATAATAATTTCAGAGTTCTGATTTACCACTTTGCTTCTTTGGGAAATACACTTGCAAAAACTTGTTTCCTCAAACTCAGCAAAAATAAGGCATTACATCATGAGATGCAGAAAACCATCTGCTGCTTCCAACATTTAGTGTATCTTTTTAACATTTAATGATTGGAAAAATTAATAAAACTTTATTGTAGAAGAAAGGAAAATGTAATTGTCATCTTAGCATTTTTGTGCTCCTTGCTGGTTATATATTTTTTTTCCTTTTGAGTCCTATCTTACCCAGCTGTGTTTTATCTCTTATTTCCATTGGGCTAATGAATTTTCTTACACACACACACACATGCACTCACACAAATACACACCCCTATGCCAATAGCTAATTTAATCACTAGATCTCCTTTTCATTGTATAATCTGAATTTTAAAGACATCTTTTCTTTTGAATTAAATTTAATAAACAGAATGAATATGTTTTAAACCAGTTTGCACAGTCTTCTACCCAAAAAAAATCACAAAAATGGTCTCTGGGGAAATAAATTTGCTAAATTTTACTCCAGGAGAGAGTGCATACATTTCTTATTTGATCTTAGGGGCTAATAGGTTAGCCTATAATTTCCATAGGGTTTTCACTTTCTAGCAGTATTTCTGGTATAAATTCATATGTGTTTAGTATGTTTTATTTAGAATGTCTGTTAGGTTGCTTTAACTTGCAGGTCTTACTGCAGTTGTACACAAGATGAAGTTTAAATTTGGAGACCAGAGAAGAGCTGAGCAATAGGACAAGGAGCTGACCTTACAGAAACCTGAGATAGCATTAGAGAATATGGACTGAGCCACCCTGTGAGCTGGAAATGTATCAGTAGGGGAAAAGGAAAAGAATTGGATCACAATGGTTTTGCACTCTCCACTTACAAATTTGGCTCTGGATTATTAAACAAGGACTAGATTTAAATGATAGGCTTCTGAAATGCTTGGGATGTCTGATACAAGTTAAATTTTCCAAAAGTCCAAAAGAATGAACTATGTGGGGAGTTAGTAGGTTAATTTAATGAAATCATAATTAAAACAGGTCTGAGAAAAGTTAAATTTATTTCTCACTTGGACAAGGAGCAATTGGAAGCAAATGTAGTTTCTTGCTAAAGAAAGAAGCAGGAGCAGGGCTGGGGATTTAGCTCAGTAGTTCCGCTGCCTGCCTCACAAGTGCAAGAACCCAAGTTTGATCCCTGGTATCCCGCCCCCGCAAAAAAAGAAGAAACAGGAGCAGTAGAGGATGTTATGAACTGAATGTTTATGTGCTCTGAAAATCCGTGAGTTGAAGCTCTGTACCTCACTATGATGATATTTAGAGATGAAGCATTCAGGAGAGAAAATGGTTTTGTTAGTAAATATTCTTTATAAAACATATTAGAATAAAGGAACACTGATTCTCACTACCTCAAAATATATAAAATAAGAATTAGGGGATTATGAACTTAAATATTAAATGAATAAAATAAAGAAATGAAAAACTTTTAGACAATTAGGATATGATCAGCTAAGGATAAGTATAGTATTTGGATTATAAACATATTTTGTTCTGAAATTATTTCATATGCCATAATATAATATACACAAAATCAAATGCATCTGAATGAGGAAATTATTTTATAGTAGGAATAAAAAAATTATAATATAAAACAGAGCAGCTTGAAACTGATTTTTAAAAGACCAAGAAAATTAATGAAAATGGGTATAAACATAAATAGACATATCATAAAAGGACCAAGCCAAAGTCTAATAAATGAATGAAAACATAAACTCAGTACTCTTTAGATGAACATGAAACAAGATTCATATAGCACTAATCTATCTGACAAAAATTAAAAACAGTAATGGTAGGTAGCTACTGATATCCAAACTGATGCGGAATATAATATATTATGGATGTTTTCTGGAAACAAATTTTACCATTTTGGAAGACATATGGCAATTTGGTTTTCTATTAAAAATTCCATACCTCACCTATATAGTTATAAGTGCATGTACTTTAGGATATTTACTGCAGAAGTTATAGTGCAACATCTTTTGTATTTACAAAGTTTTAGAAACTATGTGCCTATTAATAGTGTTCTGGTTGGATTAACTGAGATTCAGAAATAACATTATATAAAATTGATTTGTTTTATAACCAGATAATTTAAAAAAGACTTCTAAGAAGTATGGATGAGGATCAAAAGCAAAGAAGCAATCTGCACAATATGATCTTATATGCTAAAACAAGGGCTCAGATTTTTAAATTAATATTTTCATATGATAGAAGCCTAGGAAATTATATGGAAAAAACTCAGGAGAGACTGTTAAATTATGAAAGGATAATGAGAAAATGCAAGGAATGTAGTTTTAATCCTGCAAAAAAAATTAAATTTTATAATATAAAATTATATTCTTAAACAATAATATCATGACACATATAGTTAGATCCATAGAAAAATATATAAAAAGCAAATTTTTTAAATTTTACTGGCATTTATATCAGAGCGATAGGATATACTCTGGTTTTTAGAATTTCTTTTATTATTTTATACCTTATATAAATGTTACATAATAAAAATGACAAAGGAAAAAGAAATAAAGTTTTTGTAAGACGGTTACAGTTCAGAAAATGGATAGACTCTATACATAAGAGGATACACAATCTTATGAGGCACTTAACATTTTATGCAGCATTTCTTCCTAGAAGGAAAACACTTTCAAATGGCATCTCTTTATTTTCTGTACAAACCATTTGCCTTTTGGGTTCTTATCTCCTCTTACTGGGCAAGGAGGAAGCTTTTCTTCTTCTAGGCTGCAGGTTAGCAGATCAGCAGGACGCCTGTAACTATGTTTCCCTAGACTTCTTGATCTTACACCTCAGTTTACCTCTGATATCAAATGCCCATGGATAAGAGAATTTTCTGTTTTTCATAAATTATGAAATATCTTTTGTGTAAAGTCTGACAGCTCTCAAACTGATATGCTCTCATGCAGACATGTTTTATTTTCCTTCCATTGTGTATTCATAGTTAAAACCCTTGAAGGGCAAAGTTAAAATTTTGTTCTAACCAAACAATTACAAGAAGTAAGAAAAAGTGAAACTTTTTTTTTTTTGGTACTGAGGCTCAAACTCAGGACCTTGTGCTTTCCAGGCAGGTACAGAGCCACTGAGCTACATCTCCAGCCCAGAATTTTTATTTTAAAAGGAACAACACATAAAGTAAGCACTGGCATATGCATTGCCTCTGTTTTATTTTTCTTTTGTCTCAATTAGGTTATTAACATTTTATAAGAAATGAGCAACCACAACATATCATATGTACTTAGTATGCAATAAATTATTTTGCCTTGCAAAAATTAAGTTATTTTAATCTAAATTATTGAATCAAGGCCAAAAATAACATTTTAGTTTGTTTTGTGTATTTTGCTTCAATAGTAGATTATTCTCAGGTTTGATGTTTGTGTTCTAAAGGCAATGAGTCTCTTTTTCTCTTGAAACTTAAGACTTCAAAAAAAAAACCAACAACTTTTAATTTATTCTAAAACTAAATAATATTATTATCCACATTTCTTATCAAAGTAATTAATGGTAGCAACAGCGCATAATAGCTAGCTAATAAATGTTATGCCTTGTAAGCCACAGAGGAGTAAAACCTAACATGTCCAAAGTTAAAGGAGAAAGGGGGAATTATGGCCAAACTGGGAAAATTTACTGCTATACTTGGAGGCAGCATCATGAGCATCAATCTGGTTTCCCCTCCCTACTTCGAACACAAAGTAATTGCTGGTGGTTTGCATTTTTTTTTTATTCTGTCAAGTTCTCTTTCATAGGAAATGTAAATATAATCAAGGAGGATAAACACGTGTCACAAATGGTTTGGGCTGCTTGCTGAGAGACTCATTCTACATTTAAAAGCATGTAAATTAGCCAAGCTCTTCAACCCTGTCGGTTATTTTAAAATATAAGAGTCATATATTGGAACAACTTCTCAGATTGCTGCCATATAAGCCCGAATTAGAGTCATCAAAAGTGTGAATCAAACTTTCAAAGTTTGCAACCCATATTAAAATGTAACTGCAGTCCATTTTGCATAAATGTCATAAAGTGGCTCTCTCTGTCTCCCCCTAACATATACACACAAACACACATATGTGTCTACATGTACACAGACTGCTCTCTACAATCTTTGTTGCTTAAAGCAAACTCAATCTGCAAATTGCTAAGACCACTACCACTCTATCAAATGTAGAATAGTCTGTTCAGTATCAAGCCCCATGGTCTTTGAAACCACAAGTATGCATAGTTTTCAAATGTTCAAACTTCCAAGAATACCTTTAGTCACATATTTCCAAATCAGAAATAATTGCTTCTTCTTTTTCACTCCATTTCATTTGACTTTGCAATACTGCCTAGGCTTTGTGCTTTGTGTTGCAAACATTTGTTTACATTGAGATCACCCTGTGCAGAACTGTTTCCTATATTAATCATCTGTGTATCCCCAGTAACTAAATCCAAAAGCACTTCCACGCAGAAATCAGTCAATAAATACTTGCCGACTTTTGTGGAAGTCTAATATCTGAATACACAGGAGAAAAAGAATAACAAAGTCTTTCTGCATACTTTTCATATTTCCTCATTAACAAAAGTCCCAAATACGTGAAGGATTCACTTCACAATAATTGCTAGAAATGGTACCCGGGTGCTCTCTTTTCTTTATTACTAATTTCTCTATTAACACATAGAAATAATTTTGATGAACTTAATTTTTGCCTGATTGGACATCATTTACCAAGTGTAGCTTTAAGCAAAATGAAAACATCCAAAAGAATTGCTTTAAATTTCTGTAGACTAAATCACGAAGAGTCCCTTAATCCTTTTTCTGAATGACAATTATACTGAACACATCACTACTTTTTAGGAAGGAATTTTTTTCACTTTCCCAATTGGGCAGATCCTGAAGCTAAACATATATGCAGTGAGATTAATTTTTAACAAATTCTGGGAGAGGTTCATCATGATTTTTGATGCAGTAGTTTATACCATTTACTGTGCAGTCATTGAACATAACACCTCAGAGATTGTAAAGTGCCATGCCTGCTCTGGAAACTCTTTGTATTTATTTCCCCCTCATACAAAAAATGTTTGAATAAAAAACCATCTGCGTTTTAAGAATCCACACATCGAACATAATGCTGATTTAGGTGTAATCCAATGAATGTTTAGAGAAAAACTATTATATTCTAGATACTCTAGTCAATGGCAATGCAGATTAGAATAGGGTCTTACCTGTGCCCTCATAGAATTTAAGTACAAAGGAAAGAAGGCGAGATCATAAGTGCAGAAAGTGATGTCACATATTTTTAAATAAATGGTAGTATTTCAAAACATTGTAAAGGACAGAGAATATGTGGTAGAAAATAGCATGTTTAATATGTTTCATAGGAAATTTCTTGAGGATAGGCACTTCTAATAAGAATAGAATTTGAGGGCCGGGGATTTAGCTCAGTGGTTTTTGCCGACTGCTGCGCAAGCTCAAGAACACGAGTTCGATCCCCAGTACAAAAAAAATAGAATTTGAAATTTGTGAACAAGAAAAGCCAACCAAGGAGGTTATGTGTGTGATGGTTAAGCTTAATTATCAACTTGATTGGCTTGGGATCTGACGTTAAGGATATAGTAGAGCACACTTATGAGTGTGTCTCAGTAAGTCCTGGAAGTGTGACTCTGGGTGCCAGGTCCCTTCCTCTATGACACTGTTCCTTCAGTATCTAAGCAATTTTGCTTCACCATGCCCTTCCATCTAATGTTCCTGCCATGGAGCCAGCCATCCATGGATTAAATCCTCTGAAACTGTGAGCCAAATAAATCTCTCCTTTAACTTGTCAGGGTCAGGTACTTGTCCCAGTAACGAGACAGCTAATACAGAAATAAATAAAGAAACCAAGAGCTACCTGATGAAAATATTTCAAGTTTTTTTTAATGCTTTTAAATGTCTTTTAGTATGTTAATTTCAACTCTTAACAGCCAAGAACCCCCTTTCATTCATTAAGAAATCGTTTTCTTTAGAAAAAAATTTTAAACTAGTCAGACAAAAGGGGAGTTCATTAGAACAAACCTAGACAATAAAAGGAGCAGAAGAATCCTTAAAAAATATCAGATGGTATTCTCAGGAAGTTTAAAGAAAAAATGAAACCAAAAACCATATATAAATATCTCAACACTATTTGTTGTATAAACTATATTCATATACTACATTAACAAAATAATGCAGTAATTAAGAAAGTCTTTTGCATAATATACTAATAAGCAAGAGGTCTTGACTTGTCAGAAAGAGTAAGCATATGTATTTTAATAGTATGTCAGTATAATAGTATTTTAATAGTTGTGTCAGAAAGAAGATACAATAAGAAATAGAACAATAGAGTTCCTCCATAATAAGTGGAGGAACATTATATTGACTGCTTTGAATTAGAAACTTCTCTAAGTTATCAACGAAAGTATTGTGCCTCTGAGTAACAGAAAAAATGAATACTGGCAAAAAAGTAATTCTGTGTGCAAATAAGGGAAGTTTCTGAGGTTAGTTTAAATCATTTGGTTCTTGTTCCTTTGCACTAGAGCTACCTTGAATGTGCTCTTCTCTTCATGTTTCTTTCTTCTATAAACTCTTATCTTCAAGAGGAAAGTGACAAAAGAATTTCTTGTCTTGATATTCATACTTTTCAGGGTCCACAAAAAAAGAGTTCTGGATGCTCTTTTGTAAGAATTTGAAAGTCAGAAATAACTTCCAAAAGTCCCTGTAAATTTGTATGAATGATTCCATTGCTCAGGAGGTGGTCAGCTCATTACTAACTCTCTTGGAAGGGAGACAGAACTGCACTTACATCACCTGTCACCTAGAGCTCAGGATGGCACCCATTTTCCCTGAATGACAAGAGTGTACAAGGGAAGGTGTGAAGATGACACTGAAAAATCAACTCTGGACATCCATTAAAGCCTGCTTCTTACAACATGATGCACCGTGGAGTGCAAAGTATCTCAAATATATTTACTACCATACCTGCAAAAAAGCAATAAACACATATGTGTGTGTGTGAAATGAAGAAAATAATATTCTAGAAATTTATACAAGAAGAAAAATGTAGTTTTAAAGCCCAAGACATTTGCAGTTGTAGAGAGTTTGTGGTATTCCATAGGATGGAGTCCTTGATTCTTGAAGCCTGATGATAAACTATACAGCATGGGGGAAAGAACTACCAATGGAAGAATTTCTGGTAGTATCTATTTAAGCTGTTTTATTTAAATTATACTTAAATTTACTTAAATAATTTTTGTTATTCCAAGTTAATGTGAGATATTATAAAGCTAGAAGACATGCACTTAAGTGTATCTCTAACTCTCTGAAAGGGGGAATTTAAAAATCAAAGAAAGTTTTTCTTTTCTTACTATCTTTCCTAATTTGAGATTTCTACAACACAAGATAGGATTAACAAGAAGTCAGCTTTAATTCAGATGGCTAGTTATGTGAAATCCCTTTGTGCTTTATTTTTATTTCTAGTGTTTATATGACATTTAAAGCACCTTTGCTTTGTTGATGGATATTGAAGACCAGTAATTGTGTTACCTGAGCTAATTAGGAAACTAGAACATGTTTCTCATGCCTATCAATTTTCTGTCCAGCTGAATATCTTAAAACTACTTAACAAGGAAAAGCAGTGTGAACCGCTTGCTTAATTGTGCATACGGTGTTCTTTAAAGTAACCTCAATTAACAAACAGAGGTTAGCATTGTTCATTACGCTGTTGTTTAGTGGACTTCTGCAATGGCTTTCCCCAGAAGCCAACCTTTATCTGGTAGAAAATCTTTACTGAGTTTGCAATAAGCAGAGGAAAAAATGCCAAATCATGGAGGAAATTATGCACACTTGGGTTTAACTTAAACCTGACAAGAGGAACAAAGAGCAAAACAATTTTGGCATGTTATTTTTCTTTCAGAGTGCTTTAAGGATGTATCCTCGGTACCAAAAAAAAAAAAAAGAATGTATGAATAGAAAAAATCAGATATTATATCTTCATATCATTAATTTCCTTAGAGAATGTAGTAGAATCTTAATAAAATAGTAGGTATTATACATATAATTTCCCAGTGACATGAATGTCCTCTATTTGCAAGCATTATATAAGGCATGTTATTTTCTTGCACATTAGAACAATAACTTAAAATAGACTTTGACCATAGCTTAGATAATTCCAGTAGTTAGAACCTATCTCATTAAAAATAGAAAAAATGGAACTGAAACCTTTTACTCTGAGTTGACTTTTATTTGTGGAAAGTTAAACAGCTATACTTAAGGTTTTTTCTTTTCATTTTTTCTGTAAAACCTCTCTTTTAAGTACAAATATAGGAAGAAGGCAGAATTAAAGGAAGGAGAAAAATAACTATATCAAATAAGTTATAAAACATATTTTAAAAAATTGAATGCAGAATATCTTTAATATTCAGAAGTAAGCATGGCAGGTTTTTCTCACAAAATATTTTATAAACCTACATAAGATATTCAACTGTACCAGCTCCTTTCAACACTGGTGATAATGAGGAAATATGGTGGGGCCTCAAATGCACTCTAGAGAGAGAGATGAAAATATCCTACTATTATTACTGTACCATCTGAAGAAACCCAGTGTCATTTTTATTACTTCTATAAATATGCCAGAATGTCAAAAAATTACAGTTAAATGATGTTGAAATTCTTTCACTCATTTACAGAGAGACAAAATATTCTGTAGAAAGTTTTAAGTAGGAGAATGATGGGAAAGGGAAAGGGAAATGCTACATTCCTTTTTGTCTTGTATGAGAAAAGAAAGAGAGGAAATTATTCTAAATGTTTGCCATGATTGTTTTAAATATTACTTGGCAATTTGAAATAGGAAGTTGAAAACATCAATCTTTGTATTGATTCAGATTATCTATTTTCTTATGATTCTGCTAGGATTCATTAAAACTCTGTTTTGCTTCTACTATTTTCTGCATCAAATAAACCTTGGTTGATGTACTAAATGCATCTATACATTAGCTGGCTTAAAAATGGCAATGCTAAGAATAATTTTACTCATTATTTATAATACCTCCCCACTCAACATGCTTCCTAATGAGCAGAATTATGAAAAATAATTTGGAATATGGATTCTAGGGTCAAACAGACACTGGTGGAATACAATATTTTCTGATTTTTAGCTATATAATTTTATGTGAGTTACTTTTCTAAGTTTCAATTTATTTGCATTAAAAATTAGAATACTAAAAACTTTACCGTAGAGTCATATTTTTTTAAATACTACTTCTGAGAACAGTATTTATTTCATTGTATGTACCAATAAAATATTAGCTATTACTTAGTATTTATTGCTAGCATCACCATTATTATGGGTTCAAAATGAATACTGAAATCACACACACTATCCCAGCAAGATTTTAAATCTTAATAAACAAATATAAAACCAATGATGATAAAAATATCTGAGGTATCTATATACATATGTTTCTTAATCCCACAGACATTGAATATAAAATCAGGGTCTGCTATTTTTATGCTTGTATCTAGATGTCCGTCCCACTAAGCCTCATGCATTCATAGGTGGGGCTTTTTGGAGGTGGCTGAATCTAGGGTATGTGAATATGTATTAAGGGTTTGTGGTAACTAAATTAATTAACCACTTGGTTTAGCATAGTTCAGGGTGTCAAAAACGGGAGGACCCACCTATGGTGTGGATAGCACCAACCAGTGAATTTATAGCCTAAATGAAATAAAAGGGAAATGATGGCTCACTGCTTGCTGCCTCCTGCCTGCCATGCTATGGACTGTTTCCCCTCTGCCATTCTCTTCAGGCATGCTGCTCTGCTTGGAGCCAGCTGACCATGGACTGAAACCTCTACAAACTGTGAGCTGTAATAAACTTTTCCTCCTTTAACTTGTGAGTGTGAGATATTTTGTCCCAGCAATGAGAAAATAAATGACAGATTTATACCCCAGACTAGGCTCAGACTTGTTATGTAGCCCAGGCTGGCCTCAATCCTAAAGCTTCCTATTTCAAACTCCAGAATCCTACAATTACAAGCATGTTCCACTACATCAACCAAAAAATCTTCATAAGATCAATATATACCTGCAATGCAGATGTTGTCATATTAGTGTGGAATTCCTATATACAAATCATACTATACTGGAAGATTTCAAAATCCACAACTTTGCTGTATTTATTATCTCTGTGAAAAAACTTTTATTCTCTAGCATTACTTAGCTCTTTTTTAACACGTTATTTTAATTACTATAACCAAAGAACAGTAGTTATTCAATCGATCGGTACCAAGTGATCTAAAAGTATGAACTCCTGAATTGAATGCAAATTATTGGACATTAAATTAGGCTACATTGCATCCCAGCATCAGACATGCCCTCCTATAGCTCATTTTTTAAATTTTTCACCAGTATCAATGAAAAATGTAGTCCAACAATACCACCAATATACATTTAACAGTATCAGCATTCTCTTTTTAGACTAAACATTAATGTCCTTAACTTAAAATTGAAGGTTCTAGAAAATTTGAATTTTAGCTACCCAAACAATCATATTTTCTCCTTTCTTAAGATATATCTCCTTCCCCTTGCCAAGAGGCATTATTTCTGCTGTCATTTTGCCAAAATATTGACTCCTCTCTCCCTAAATACACATAGGTCATCATTCAGATCTCTATTACATCATCTTTTCTTCATCTCCTTAAATAAGGGAGATACTTCCATCATATAATTTACATTACTGTGTAGCCTCTATTGTAGATTTTATAATAATTCAATTTAAAATTTATTTATATTCACATTAAACTGATTGACTCCCACCTCCTATATCTTACTACAATCTTCTTTTTGGAAAGTTTTTGATCTGCATCCATTTATCTTTGAATTATTACTGTTTAGTAGAATGTCTAGTAAAATAGATAATACACTTGCTAAATAAGCACATGAATAGAGAAATGAAGAAGAAAGTTAAAAACCATATTTCACTATCCTGTATTCTCTATGAAGGCAGAAGATTGGGGCTGAAGATGTAGCTCAGAGATAGAGTACTTACATAGCAAGTGTGTGGTCCTGGGTTCAATCCCCTGAACTACAAATAGAAAGATTTTTCTGATCAATTTTGAAGTCTTAATTATCTTGTTTGATCTCTAATATACAAAAATGAATCAATAACTTTTTGTTCAATAAAGACATAAATAAAATTTAGCACAACGTTGACAAAAGAGTAAGCTCAGTAAATCATAGCTAATATTGATATTACTATCATTATTATGTACATTATTACTTACATCCTTGAGGTAAACTTTTATGCAGCAGTACAACATTTTATTTAATATATATATATATATATAAAGTCAGCTTTCACAGTGTTGAGACAAAATACTTGACACCTAAGCCAGGTATGGTGGTGCATGCCTGTAGGCCCAGCACTCGGGAGGCTGAGGAAGGAGGATCTCCATGAGTTTGAAGCCAGCCTGCAGTACATAGTGAGTTTGAGGCCAGCCTAAACTACATAGTGAGACACTGTCTCAAAAAAAAAAAAAGAAAACTTGGCACCTAAACTTAAAAAAGACAGAATTTTATTTGGCTCCAGGTTTCAGCAGTTTCAGTCTATTGGTGGCTGGGTCAAAGGCAGAAAAATCATCATGGAGCAAAGCTGCTCAACTCATTGTGTCCAAAAAGCAAGAAAAAAGCGCTAGATAGGAAGGAGCCAAGTATGCCAAGTTACACTTCCATGACACACCTAGAACCTCCAGAAGTGTGTATTACTAATCTAGCCATCTTCCAAACCAATCAAATTAACCGTCAAAATTAGCTGTCACAATACATGAAAAAATTAGAAAATGCTACAATTTATACTTGGCTTTAAATAAGAATTTTAAAATATTTTAAAAATGAGATTATAATCAGGATTTGATGGCATTTTTCACCATTTCAAATCCAAGCTTAGTATATTTATTAAGTTAATTAATTGCATCAAAATATGAACATATCAACATTTCTTTGCCTACTCAAAAAAACTATTCAGGGCCAGGGATTTAGCTCAGTGGTTTCGTCACCTGCTGTGCAAGCTCAAGGACCCAAGTTCGATCCCCGGTACCAAAAAAAAAAAAAAGAAAAGAAAAAACTATTCAAAGGGGCATGTGAAGGCTTACAAAACTAAGAGAGATAGTCTTCTATACTATAAATACAAATTATAATGTATCTTAGGTATAAACTTTCATTTTGATGTTAACTCCTCCAGTGAATAAATACTATCAGAGAGTAAATTGAAAAGATTATAGAACTCTATAACTCTAGAATAGTTTTAAGATACCTATAGTAGCTAATAGAGTTGTTGAATTAAAAAAAAAATTCTAATACCTCATTATGAGGGCTGGGAAATATACAGATGTAACAGTTTAGTCAAAAGAATTAAGAGTTGAAGCAAGAAACTAAATGAAGTCTATAAATAACTTTTGTATTATGCAGTGATGCATATGGAAAACTGACTAAGAATACTTGGAAAATACTAGCAATTGATGAAATTAAAATCTACTTATTTTACAAAATCTTATTTCTTATTGTTTTGCTTGATGAACTCTTCTTCCTACCTTTTTCCCTTAAGAAACAAAAAGCTCCATTTTGACATGAGGCCCAATTAAACAATTAAACACCAACATTAATAAAGTAAAATAAATAGTTTCCTTTAAAAGTTATTTCATCGTTGATTGACTTGAGTTGAGCAATTTCTATAGCTTTTGTAAGAGTTCCCATAATTTAGCTCCTGGCTGCTCTAATATCATGCTCTTTTAAGATTTTTACAGAATAATGAGACCAGTTTCACCTCTTCCCATTTTTAATTGTTGACTGGTGTTTTAGAAAATTATGAAAGCATAATAAACTGAAATGAGACTATCTCAGGATTAAAACAAAGCACTCTTTTAGTAACAGGGGAGTAAAAATGACCAAGAATATATATATATACCAATTCCAAAAAATAAAATGAATGAAATTATTATATATCACAGACATATACTAATAAAAAATAAATTAAAAATACAAAACGTGTGTCTTTTATACACATTTATATTTTATGTTCTGACATGTAATTAAAGGAAAACCATGACAAGAAATTCTTATATAAAACAACAAGTAAGAATAAAGTGGTTTCAAAACAGACCCACCCACTCAGTTGAGCTTTTCTTTGATTAAGTGGACTGAGACATCACTTGGCAATATTTTAGATCTTTTCTCAAACCAAACTTTTTAGAAGTACAAATGTATTGACTGAGTAATCAACATTCATTTCTCTGGCATAAAAAGCAAATTTTTGATAAATTCAACTGTTCATGTGCAACTCAAGTTATATAGGGATAATGCATTATGTTCAATCATTTTAACTGCTTGGGATCTGAGTTGTAAATTTTTTTAAATTTTATTTTATTGGTACATTTTAGGTAAACAATATAATGACATTCATCATTGGAAATTTGCACCTTTACATAATCTCTCTTGGTTCTTATTTTTCCCCCTTCCCCTGCCCTCCCTTCAATCCCTCCTTCCCTCCCTATTTACAAAGAATTTGTTTCCATTTTTTCATTTGCGCATATTGATTCCATTCCCTGAGTTGTGAATTTTGTTGCAGTTACTATTGTCACTCTCAGCTCCAAACTACCCCTCTGAACTCCGGATTTTAACACTGGGGCTAAGACTTGCTACTGATGTAACTGCTGTGTTCAGCTGGCTGCCGTTGAGGTGCTGCCATATGCTGTAGCAGAAAAGCACTTGAAACAATGAGAAAACAGGAGAGAAGCACTCCTTTCTGTTTGTTTCCTGTTCCTGATTTTGCTTCCAGCTGCTCCTAACATTACCACACAAAAAAAGCAGCACTTTTTCACCTGACAGTGACATTTCATTTCAGTAGCAGCAGTTGATTTCAGTTTGCACTTTCCCAACACTTTCAGAACCAACCTCATCCCATTCCCTTGGAGATGTCGGCTTCAACAGAATGAGCAACACCTCCTTAGACGCCTGAGTTTCAGAGGACTGAGTTTCACCTGCAGATTTCCTATTTTAATGATTATAGCCTTTAATTGCCCCCAGCTTAAGGGGAAGCAACTTCCGGTAGTTATCCATAAAACATTATCAGCGTATCATTTATGTCCCCTTGGACCTGAAATAACTGATATCAAATCTTTATATTAAATAATCTTTTTAAAAAACAAAAACAAATGAGTAGCAATGGCAGCAAAAACAAACTGCTGCATAGTTTCTACCTCCTGGCTGGATCTGTCATATTACAGGTTAATAAATGGTTTCTTAAATTTCTTTGCCTGCATATTTTTATTAATACATGAAATCTATTTGTGAACTTTTCAGCTTCTCCTTTATCTGTATAGCCCATTGATAACTAAAGGTCATATGTAAATCTTCTACATTGCTAAGTAAAACATGGGCCATTCTGGGCATTATTAATTCAGTGAAAAGTAGTTCCAAAAACATTTCAGTTACCACCAAAATGTCTGCAACAGGAATTTCCCTCTAATATATTTAAGAAGTCTGAATGGACACCAGCCAAGACTTTCACCTTTAATTCTTTATTTGACTGCATCCACTTATCTCTCTTTCTATTAAATATGCTGCCATATGTCTTAAAGACACAGTTCCAAGAAAGCCCAGGATTTCAAACTTAGAGAGATGTGAACTTCCCAGACATTCCTTTTTTTTTTTGGTACCAGGGATCGAACTCAGGTCCTTGTGCTTGTAATGCACATTTCGGAATCACTGAGCTTAATTCCTGGCCCTGACATTCCTTTCCTTTAACCCAAGTTTAGATCAAAAAGTTTTCTTCTCTGCTTTGATACCCTCAAGCATATGCTACTATCTTGTGTTTCGGCCTAGTAAACACCACTGTCAGTATCCTGAAGATAGAAGCTTTTGTTACCACAATTCCTATTTATCAGAATACAATTAATACAGTACATGCTTGCTGTGTGCTTTCCACAAATGCTGGATGAATACACGAATAGTTTTGCAACAACTAATCTTGTTTTATTAAATAACAATCACTAGCTATATTTCTTTTTCGTACCGGAGATCGAACTCAGGACCTTGTGCTTTCAAGGCAAGCAGCAGAACCACTGAGCTAAATCCCCCACCCACTAGCTATATTTATAGAGTTTTCTAATCTGAACTTTATTATTATTAGCCCTCCCCCAATTAGAATGCAATCTGTAATCTGGTTCTTACTCTGTACTCTTACATTTGTTTTATATTCCACAGCTGCTGAATGTCATTTACATATGTAAAGCTCTTATAGTGAACTTTGGAGTTATTAAAATGATTAAATTGTGATTGGTTTAATTTAGTGTTAAGCATATTCTATTGTTTGCTAATTCTTTGGAAAATTGGTAATCCTCTTTAGAATGTATGATTCCTTATTAATTTTTAAAAATCAGCTTAACAAAGACATCACATCCCTTCTCTACAACAAATAGCAGAGAGCACCCTCTGTACTTAACTCCCTGTCAAACTTTTTAAACTAAATTTATCAAGGTTTTTTCTGAGATGGTCTAGTCCTACCTATAGTCCTAAACAGTCTTGTACAAAAATCTCATTTGATTTCTATATTTATGATATCATCATCTTACATAAAACTATACTTTAATATATTTTACTTGATTGTAAATGTATCTTACTGTATTTACCAACTTGTCTCTTGCAAATTCTTTAAATGATTATTTTTCCTTACTAGTCATCTTCTGAAAATATATAGAGTGCTAAAGGCCTTAGTCTATGCTGTGTTGAAACACTACGTGAAAGCAAAAATTGCTAGAGAGCTTAAGTCAAGCCCTTTAACTTTGAGGAGAACTGCTTTTGCGTTAGTGTGAAAATACAGAATCTTAACATTTATGACCAAGGTTGTTGAGGATATAAAAACAAAATATTACCTAAACATGTGCTTAGGAAATTACTATATAAATTCAAGGCAGGCAAAATCTTCCTAATTTTCAGATTCAAGTATTTCAGAAATAAAGATGTAGTTTCCATTGATTCTCAGCCCCATATACTGACTTATCTGTGGTATTGTTTTTTTGAGTTCTCTAGTTCAATCTGATAAGGATAAAATTTTGTTATCTTAATAACTTTCTAAAGGACCTTAGGATTACTAAATGACCTCCTTCTACAGAATATCTCCCATAGACATTCAAATATAATACAATATATCCCCTCTTTAATAAACTTTCTTTAGATCCAATATCTTGATTTTTTTCATTAGTAACAACTGGAGTTTTCAATACTTGTTAAGACCTATGACTTCCTGCCCTTTGTGTTTTAAATCAATTTATTCAGTCTTTTACCATACCACTCCATTGAAACTGTTTCTGTCAACATCACCAAAAATCTCCACATTGCCAAATACAATAATCAATTATCATTACTCATCCACTCTTTTTTATAAAAGCTACTTCACTAGATTTTCACTGACCTTTTGAGACAATTTCCTGATTTTCTCTCTGCAGTCTATTATGACAATCTATTCAGGTCCTCAACCTATAAATATTGCAAGGCTTAGTCATTGGACCTCTGAACTTTTCTATCTGTCCTATTGTTTTGGTGATTTATTCATCCTCCATTCATTCACAACACACCAAGAACTCTAAAATGTATATGTACAGCTAGAAGTTTACTCTCTCATTTGGTTAACTACCTAGTCTATATCCACTCAAATTAGTAAAAAAAAAATTTCAAAGTTATCATATCCAACACAGTACTCCTTATAACTCCTTATATTGTCTCTTCTTACTAAAATGACATATATACATTTTCTTCTCTTGGCCAAAATTTGAGCACTCATCTCAAAACAATTTACCATCACTGCTCTATGTGGTCTGACCCATCATCATTTTCCCAAGCTTATTTCTTATCAGGATTCAATGGTACACTCTGCATCAGCCAAAATATCCTCTTTGATATTCCTCAAAGACATTCAGGGAACCCCTTCCTCAATTATTCATATATTTCTCATAGTTCTTTTTGGAAATTTAACCTTCAGAAGGAAACCATCTCTTTCTATTGAAAGTTGTAACCTACACTATCTCTTTTATCTCTCAATTCTCTTTTCTTCTTTTTGTAACACATATCACCCCTCAGGTTTTATTTGACTATCCCATCTTCCCCACTAAAACAAAAACAACACATAAGTGGATCCATGCTCTCTTGTCATGGTCTGATGCATTCTCAATTCCCAAGAGATAATAAATGCATGCAGTACATACAGAAACTCAAGAATTAATGACTAACAACGTGAAATAGGATTCAAATAAATATTTAAAATTGCCCAAAATAATGGATATTGGCTTACTTCCCATGACCTTATTATCTACTGTAAATATGACTGATGTCTGTACTGCAAATAACCTTGATCATGTGAACATAGATGAAAATGTTAAGTGGCTTTGCTATATAGAAAAGAGGACAAAAGATCCTGAGAAAGACTTTCTTTAGAGGCTATACTAGACTCAGAATTGCTTCCTATCATGCAAGATACTTCAAAAGCCTCAGTTATACATAGATACTATGCTTGGTACACAGGTTAGAGGCTGTTGGAGATGTCACTTAGAAAACAAAGAAGCATTCACACTTAGAAGGGGACTTCCAAATTAAAAAGGATTATAGGGTTAGGAGATATGTAAGTAAAATGAGATAAAGCTTGTTTTCCATATTTCTTAGTGCTATATGTGCACTTACTAAATATTTATTGTACTCGTTATTCATTTAATTATAGTGATAAAATTCTATAACATGATCCAGGGATGTAACAACAGTAAATTGAAGAACATCGATCTTTAAAAGGAAAACTACAGATGACATAAATCTGTCTGTATTTTGCCAGAAGAAGATTTTCTGAAACTACCAACTTGTACTGCTGAGTTCACTGCTCTCATATTATCAAAGTACCAAAAATCATGCATATGGCAAGATATGAACAAAGACCTAAGTGACTCAGAAATTTAAATATAATAAACTATATGAATTGAATTTATAGTTTTTCAAAATGTAGAAATTAGTTCAACTCTAAAGTTCGTAATTCTACACTGATACCTAAATCAATATAATTATTTTCATCATATTGTTATCATTACAAATATCCATTTATAATTTTCAAATTTTTAAACTGCTTTAAAACCTTTATCCAATTCATAAAATTCTTATAAGGGAAACTACATAGTAATATTGTCAGTTGATTGTTAAGAACTACAAAATTGTGGGCACAAATGACTCCAAGAACCTAACACAGAAAGACTTGCTCAAACTCTACCATAGCTTCTACTGTCCCTTTTCTATTCTATTGTTACTTTTCTATTCTATTGTTACTTTTTCATCACTGAGATACAACACCTGGTACTTGCAAATTAAAAGAGGAGAAGTCTTATTTTGGGTCACAGTGTGTAAAGGTTTCAGTCCATAGTTTGCTGGCTCCAAGCAGGACATTATGGCAGAGGGGCCTGGCAGAGGAGAAACTGCTCACCTCATGGCAGCCAGGAGTAGAGAGGGTGAATAAAAGATCTGAAATGGAAAATATACCCTTCAGCTCTTGTCTCTGGTGACCTGTATCTTTAGACCACACCCCAACTCCAAGTCAGCTACAATGCTCCCATAATTCCATCCAGAGCCCCACCTATGATTTCATGCTACTTTACGGAAACATTTAAATATAAACCAAAACACTGGGTGCCCGTAGACCCTGTAAAATGCTTACCTGGAAAAACTGTTATACCAGTACCATTATAATGGATCTAAAATGTCTCTCCAAATTTTCACGTGTTCAGAGGTGGGGCTTCCAGAAGGTGACTGGACCATGCGAGCACTATAGTCATTAGTGGATTAATCCATTGGTGAGTTTAGAATGAATTGTGTTGATAGCACTTGGAGCCAGGCTGGAGGAGGTGGGTCATTGAAATGTCCATTTGGAGGGTCTCTTGATCTCACTCTTGCTTTTCCTGCTCTCTCTACTTCTAAGCTCCATGGTTTGAGTGACTTTTATCCTTCCTGCCCTTCTGCCATGCCATTTCTACCTTGGAGCCAGCCAACTATGGACTGAATCCTCTGAAAGGATGAGCCAAATAAACTTCTCCCCCTTTAAATTGTGCTTGTCAGGTATTTTGTCCCAGTGATGTGAGGGCTGACTGGTACATTAAGTTTCTATGACAACTTGACTAGGCCAGGTGATGCGTAGATACCTAAACACATTTTATTCTAGATGTTTCTGTGAGGGGGGTTTTCAATGAAATTAACATTTTAATGAATGAATTAAACTGAGTAAAGCACATTGCCCTCCCTAATGTCAGTGGACCTGATCTAAACAGTTCAAGGTCTAAATAAAACAAAAATGACTGACCTTCCAATAAGTAAGAAGGAATTCCTCCTCCTTGACTGCCTTCAGTTTTGATGCTGGTCTTATCTTACCTTCAACTCCAACCTGAAACATCAGTTTTTCTTGGGTCTCAAGCCTGATCCTAGGCATCGTAGACTCTTCCAATTCTTAAGATTAGGGAATGAGTCTCCAGCTTGCTCATGAGGAGAAGGAACAAGATGAGGAGGAATAATGACAGCAAAAACTATCATTTATTGAGTAATTGTTCTACAACAGGCTTTGTTCTAATTTTTTTATTTGTATAATTTGTTTATCCTCACAGTAATGCTGTAAAAATATTTTTATAATTGACAAACTAAAGCAGCAGAGAAGTTTACTACTCTAAGGAGCAGATCTGATATGGGAAAGTAAAGTGGACATGTAATAGAACAAAAGAGGAGAGACAGTAGAAATAAAATCAAAAGGAAATGATGATCTCTTGGATTAAAGAAAGGCTTTCAGCTCAAGTGTGTTTGCTTGTTTTTGTTTTATTTATTTGATTCTGGTGATTCAATGGATAGTGGCTTAATAATTCAGATGGTTTGCCCCCACCTGCCCCACCCTCTGAGTGACTAGTGTACCAGTGAAGAGCTCAGCTGCATGGAGCTGGGCTGCCCCCCTCCACCAGCCTGGCCTCTCAATGACTAGCAGAGCTGCACAGGGGCCTGCAGCACCACCCCACCCCAGCCCCCCCTCCCTCCCGCTGCCTCAAGCCTCCAGGCTTCCCCAGTACCTGGATCCACACTGCAGAGGCACAGGAGGTCATAAAGGCCATTGTCCTGAGCTCCAGAAGATAGAGCAGAAGTGAACAACAGAAAGAGGGCCTCTTGCAGGCTCCTTGATGAACACTGAAGCCCATTGGAAAAGTGAAGAGAATCTCTGCAATAAAGGCACACCAGACCACCATAGTTGGTAAGGCGGAGGGATCATCATCTCCCATCAGAACCTGGACTATCTTCAAGGGAAGGGCAATGGAACCTGCAGTAGAACCTTGCATAGTTCAACCCTGCAGGAGGTCACGGAGCTCAACTTGGGCTTTGCAGCCAGAAATCAGCCTGAATCTCAGGGAACTGCTGCTGGCTTGCTGAGACTTACTGACTTAGATCTGCACACTGCTGCCCACATTGTCTATTGTGACAGCAGAGACATAATCTGAAGGAGGCCCTTAAACTTACTGACTTAGATCTGCACACTGCTGCCCACTTATCTAGTGTGACAGCAGAGACATACCCTGAAGGAGGCCCCTCATTTTAATTTTTTATTTTCAAACTTATTTTTTCTATTTTTAATTTTTAATACTTTTGCATTTTTCCTTTTTTCTTCTTTTTCTTTTTTTCTTTTCTTTCTCTCTCTCTCTCTCTCTCTCTCACTCTCTCACTCTTCCACATTGTTCTTCATCTCCCTTTCTGTTCCTGTTCATGATCTAATTTGGATTTCTTCTTTCTTTTCCTTTTCTTCTCTTTTTTTCCTTCTCTCGATTGTCATTAGTTTCAAAGGAAAATGAATACAGTTTCTAGCCTCCCTATTGCTGTTAGGTTGTTCTGTTCTTGTCTTTGTACTTTCATTCTGTCTTTTCATCTTGTCTTCAACAGTTTCCTAGAGTTTTTGTGATCTTCCTATGTCCTCTGGCCTCACTGCTAACCTTTCCCTATCCTTCTACCTATCTATCCTTCCCTCCCCAACTCCTTCTAAGTCCTCATCCCAAAGGGTAAAGTTTCTATGTTGAAGACTTTATTCACTACAAACATATTTTGGGCTGGTCCTCAATTATGATTTAATTCACATGGTTAAAGGTGATGCATTAATAACTACCACAAATTGTCATTTTTCTAAGCTGTGCTTGATGTTATTGTGTTGCTGATTGTATCACTTGGGCTAAGGTGTTGTGATTGATTTAATCAGTTGTCCTTCACAGTATAATGAAAATGAAATTGCCTCAGAGTCATTAGAGACTCAAAACCTAAAGAACAGCTGTATCTGGAAGACACATCTGAGAAGCAATCATTCTGTAAGGATTCTAAATACAAACAACAAAAATACTTAACAATAAGCAATATCAATGTATCAACCCAGGAATTAAACCAAAAACAGTACCAACAAGAAAAATAGAAATGTGAAGACATTTAAGCAAGGCACAAACCCAGACTTCCAACCCACAAAAGGCAAATTCTCAGGGAAACGAAGTGGAAAAGTCTGATAATCAAGCACTTGGACAACATGAACTGATACCACAGGAAGTAACAAAACAGATGAATGTGTCTCTAGAAAAATTCAAAACAGAAATAATTTCCCAGATAATTACAGAGATGGTGAGAAGAATGAAAGACATGATTAGAGACTAGAATAAAACAGATTAAAAAAATAGATGAGTTCAAGACCATGATAGAAGCCACGAATGCCCACCATAGGAAAGAAATGAAAACCATGAATGCCCAATTTAAGAAAGAAATGGACTCCATGAAACAGATTCAAACAGATATCCAGGAGATTAAAAACTCTATTGAAAGTATACACAGCAGACTGAGTCAATCTGAAGACAGAATATCAGATATAGAAGACAAGATGGTGGTCAGTGACCGTGAAAAGAGAGATCTCTTAAAAATAGTAAGGGACCATAAGTAATCAACCTAACAACTCCTAGATGATGAAAAGAAGAATAATATAGGACTGATAGAAGTTCATAAAAAAGCAAGAGAAAGTACAAATGACATAAAAAAACTGTTTGCAGAATTGATGACAGAAAACTTCCCAAACAGAGCAAAATAAATTGACATACAGACAAGTGAGGCATATAGGACTCCAACTAGCCATGATCCAAAAAAAAAAAAAAAAATCTACACCTACACATATAATTTTCAAGATCCTGGAAACCAAACAGAACAACAAAATACTACAAGCAGTTAGAGAAAAGAAACAAATCACACGCACAGAAAAGCCAATCAGAATCACAGCAGACTTCTCAACACAAAGCCTCAAGTAAAGGAGAGCCTAAAGTGAGGTATTTCAAGCCCCAAAAGAAAACAACCTCCAACCCAGACTGATGTATACTGCAAAACTATCTTTCAAAATTGATGGAGAAATAAGATACTTCAATGACAAAGAAGACCCAAGAAACTTCATGAACACTAAACTAGCACTCCAAACAATTCTAAACTATATCCTAGAAAAAGACAGTGAAGGTCACAACTCCATGAGGCCCAACAGAGCAAATCCATCAGGCAAGGCAAGAAATTAAAGGGAGAGGGAGTAAAGTAACAAAGAACCAACAACAGGAAAATAACATGACAATGATAAGTCAATACATATCAGTTATAACTATTAATGTTAATGGCCTCAATTCACCAATCCAAAGAAATAGACTAGCAGAATAGATTAAGAACCAAAATCCAATAATATGCTGTATACAAGAAATGCACGTAGTTCAAAAAGAAACTCATAGACTGAAAATAAAAGGATGGAAAACAGTTCTCCATCTGACAGGAACCTGGAAAAAAGCAGGGGTAGCTATCTTATTTGCAGACAAAGTAAATTTCAAACCAAAACTAATAAAGAGAGACAATGAAGGTCACTACAGCCTTGTAAAGGGAACAATACAAGAGGAAGAGATGACAATTATAAATATATATGCACCAAATACTAATGCCCCCAACTATACAAAACATGAATTAAGGGATGTGAAAAACCAAATAAACACTAATACAATTGTAATGGGGGACCTCAATACCCCACTGTCACAAATAGACAGATCATCTAGAAAAAAAAATCAACAATGAAATTCTAGAACTGAACCAAGCTATTGAACAAATGGACTTAATAGACATCTATAGAGTGTTCTACCCCACAAAATCAGAATATATATACTTTTTGGCTGCACATGGGTCATTCTCCAAAATAGACCACATACTAGCTCATAGAACATATTTAAGTAAGTGCAAAGGAATTGAAGTTATCCCATGTATATTATCAGACCATAGTCCAATTAAACTGGAGATCAATAGCATAAGAAACCGCAAGTACTTCATAAACACATAGAAATCAAATAACACTCTCCTGAACAAAAAATGGGTCACAGAGGAAATTAAAGACGAAATTAGACAGTTTTTACAAAAAAATGAAAATGCTAATATAAAATACAGTAATCTATGGGACACAATGAAGGCAGTTCTATGAGGGAAATTCATAACAGTGAATGCCTACACTAGGAAAACAGAGCAAGATAAAATTAACAACCTAATGCTGAAACTTAAGCTCCTAGAAACAGAAGAACAAGACAAACCCAAACCTCATATGAGAAAGGAAATCAAAAAGATCAGAGCAGAAATCAATGCAATGCAGACTGAGAGAATGACCCAAAAAATCAACAAATCAAAGAGATGGTCTTTAAACTCTCAAAGACATTGGCATAGGAAAAGACTTTATGAACAAATCCTCAATGGCACACGAATTAGCACAAAGAATCAACAACTGGGATCTCATCTTATTAAAAAGCTTCTGTACTGCAAAAGAAACCACCAACAGAACTAAGAGACAACCTACAATGTGAGAAAAGAATTTCTACCAGCTGCATCTCAGGAAAAGGTCTACTATCTAGAATATATAAAGAACTAAAAAAAAATCAGAGCCCCCCAAATATAAAGACCCAATTAATAATGGGCATCTGAAATAAACAGACATTTCTCAGACAAGTAAAAGCAGCAAATAAACATGAAAAAATGTTCAACATCACTGGTCATTTGAGAGATGCAGATGAAAACAACACTGAGATTCCACTTCACCAGAGAAGGAATGGCTGCTATCAAGAAATCAACCAATAACAAATGTTGGCGGGATTGTGGGGAGAAAGGAACCTTTCTTCATTGTTGGTGGGAATGCAGACTGGTGCAACCATTGTTGAAATCAATATGGAGAACCTCAAACAACTAGGATTAGAAGTCCCATTTGACCCAGCTATTCCTCTGCTGTGTATCATCCCCAAAGTATTAAAAGAATCACACCACAGTGATATATGCTCACCCATGTTTATAGTGGCACAGTTCGTAATAGCTAAAACATGGAAACTGCTCAATTGCCCATCAACTGGAGACTGGATAAAAAAGATGTGTTTTTTTTTTTTACAAAATGGAGTATTACTCAGCCTTAAAGAATGAGAAACTAGAGACATTTATAGCTAAGTGGATGCACATTGAGGCCATACTCTTAAGTGAAATAAATAGGCCACCCATGTGTAAATACCAAATAGTTTCTCTGGTGTGAAAAGCTGAAAGTGTAAATAACAATCAAGATGTGTGGAGAGGCGTCTTGCAGCCCCACCCCCATCCGACGCTCTCAAACCTGCGGCGACCAGGGACCGGCCCCTGTGAGACAAGGCAAGCAGCTTGGGGTTCCTGCGGCCGACCTGGGCCACGCCCAAAGCACGGTGAGGTCCTCTTAGCCGTGCGGGCGCCTCCAACACTCAGTTTCCCCCCACCCACCCATCCCACGGCACCACCTACCTTCTGGCTTTTCTGCTACCTGGTCCCACACTACAGAGGCAAAGGAGATTATAAAGACCCTTGCCCCGAGCGCCACAAGATAGAGCAGAAGTTACTAACAGAAAGAGGGCTTCTCAGGCTTCTGGAAGAAAACAAGCTCAGCAGAAAAGTAAAGAGAACCTCTACAATAAAGGCACATCAGACCACTGTACTTGGTCTGCTGCTGGCTTGCTGAGACTCATTGACTTGTGTATGCACAGGGATTCCTACGTTGCCTACTGTGACAACAGAGACATACCCTGAAGGAGGCCCATAATTTCTATTGCTATTTGCAAAACAGAAAAAAAAATTTCTTATTTTTATTTCTTAATTTTTACTTTTTTTCTACTCTTCAAAGCTTTACTTTTCTTTCTTTTCTTTCATCTTTTCTTTCTCTCTCTCTCATTCTCTCATTGTCCCACATTGCCCCTCATCTCTGCATTTGTTCCTTTCTGCACTGAATTCAGATTTCTCCCTTACCCTTCTTTCCTTCTCTTTTTCCTTCTCTTGATTATCATTAGGTTTAAAGGAAAATAAATTAGGTATCTAGCCTCCCTGTTGCTGTTAGATGATTCTATTCACATCTTTGTTCTTTCATTCTGCCATTTTCTCTTGCCTTTAACAACTTCTTAGAGTTTGTGTGATCTTTCTGTGTCTTCTGGCCTCACCGCTAATCTTACCTGTTCTTTCTACCTATCCCTCCCTCCCCAACTCCTTTTAGCTCCCCATCCCAAAGGGGAAAGATGTTATATTGAAGAGTTTATTCATTATAAACTTACATTGGGTTGGTCCTTGGTTTTAATTTAACCCACATAGTTAAAAGTGATAGATTAATAACTACCACAAATTGTCATTTTCTAAGCTGTGCTTGATACTATGGTATTGCTGACTATATCATTTGGGCTAACATGTTGTGATTGATCTAATTAGTTTTCCTTCCTGGTATAAGAAAAATATAATAGCTTCAGAGTCATTAGAGTCTCAAAACCCAAACATAAACCATATCTAGAAGACGCCTCTGAAAAGCAATCATTCCACAAGGGTTTTAAACACAAGCAACAAAGATACCTACATTAAGCAATCTTGAAATATCAACCCAGGAATTAAATCAAGGACAGTACCAAAAACAAAAATGAGAAGACACTTAAGCAAGGCACAAACGCAGGCTTCCACACCACAAAAAGGAAATTCTGGGGGAAATGAAGTGGAAAACTCTGATAAGCAACCACTTGGACACCCTGAACTGATAGCACAGGAAGTAACAAAGCAGAGGTATGAGGCTCTAGAAAAATTCAAAACAGAAATAATTTCCCAGATAAATATGGACATGGTGAACAGAGTTAAAGACATGATTAGAAGCTCTAGAACAGAAACAGATAAGAATCAAGATGTGTGATTGATGTTGTGAAATAAGAAGAAAAGGTCTAAAGGAGTAGGGGAATTGGGAGGGGTAGGGGAAAGGAAAGAAGGGAAAAGAAGAAATATGAGAAAAAGAAAAACATGGAAACAATGTCTTTGTAAATAGGGAAGCATGTAAAAGGTGAAAGAAGGGCAGGAGAATGGGGAAAAAATAAGAACTAAGGTACATCATGTACCGGTACAAGATCCCAATGATGAATGTAACTGTATTGTATACCTAAAATGTAGCAATAAACTTAATGGAAAAAAACAATAATTCAGATTGTTTTGAAGGACAACATAACAAGTTTAGCTTCAGTTAAACTAAGTTCATTTGAAGATGTCAGACGTAATTCAAAATAGGAGTCTTTTGCTCAAGATAAAATGGAAGCTGAGGAAAGAAAATTTCAAAGACCTCTCAGCAAGATGATATTTAAAGGGAAAAGACCCAAAGAAAGAAACTTAGCAAGCCTCATTTAAAGACTTCAGAACAAACCAGTCAGGTAGGGAATGAAGAAATTGTCCTTCTTGCTGGGGCTTAAGTCCAGGAAGAAAGCAGTTTAAGTAATGGAGTTTCAAGAGTTGTAAATGTTACTGACGGCCCAAGGAGGAATGAGGATTTATGGAAAACAAAATATTGGAGTTAAGGCTAAACATTGGTGAGTATCGAGAGAACAATTTCAGTGTAATTAGAGGCAGGTGCCAGATTGGAAATGCTTCCAAAGGGAATAGTTGGTAAGAAAGGGAAGCTTGTTTCTTCATTTTAGATGTTTAGAATTGAGAGCAGGAAAGGATGTAATGGTAGGAAAAAAAAAGCCATAGCTATGAATTTTAGGACCAGAGAAGTTGCCTTTTTTAGTTGAAAGCTGGAAAGGAGAGAAATGTAGAAAGCATTAATTACGTAGAACTTTTTCATCCTTTTTATTGCAATTTTCCATCCCTCTTTTCATTGTCAATATAGCCATGAATCTTGTGAACTCGGTATTATTAGGCATACATGGATCTTGAGACTTCATTCTTGATCTGGAAAATTTAAAAAATAGTCTTTACCTGAGCTGCCTCATAGCTTTACTCAGAGAATGACAGAAATGATTGTAACACAGATTATAAAGTATATAATAAAAAGTTTAAAATGAAATAAAACTATGCAGAAAGCTTAATAGTTTGTGTTTTCATTAATGATGTTCCACGCTGGTTAGATAAATTTCCAGAGAAAGTGACCTGAGTTTGTTTTGCTATTCCTTTATAAGTACTGGAGACTCAACCCAGCTGCTTTTGACCACAGATCCAGTTCGTTCTTTTTCTATCTAACTCTGCCACCTTCTGAAATACAGTAATACAAATAGAAAAGAAGCAAAAATGCCACAGAGGCGGCTTTGGGCTACCTCTAATGAAAGTGACTTACCATTGTTCACATATGCAGACAAAATGACTTATCTGTCTTTATTTCCATTTACTTCCATTACTCAGGAGTCAATTTTGACTCTTTAAAGCTAGTGCTCTATGGTTCTCATATGCTTACATGTAGCATCAATTTTGCTCCCTGCTACATTCCCTTTTCACAAACTATGAAAGTCATAAACCTAGAGGATTTTATTGGAAAGTCAAGGTGGCAGACTTATGAAAATGACTCAGAAATGATGCTTTCCTGCCGCAACAATGTTGATTTACTTGTAATGGTAAACACACTCCACTAAGTCATACACTGCTCTTGGGAGAGGGTGACTAATTAGCTCAGTGACTTATCCACCCACATGCTCTGCTGATTCTGATACATTAAAACATTTTATTAACCTGCAAGGTCAGGAAATCTTACTGCATCGGTAGTATTTCTAAAAATTTAATAGCAATGGGCCTGATGTTAGTTTCTTTGCATCTGTAGATTGGTAATAAATCTTCAAAGATGGATAAATCCATATACATATTTCTTAGAAATTCTCTAGACACAGAGGTCACAACAACAACAGAAATGTTTAAGAGGGAATAATTATTGGCAAAGTAATATAATTGATAATTCATGTGCTGATGAATAAATTCAGTGATCTAAAAATTTAGAATTCCATAATGTATTATACTAATTATATTTTTCAACATAAAGATATAAGGCTCATAGTTGTATGTGAAGTTTCTTCTTTCAGTAATTCCTACCAGTGAATCATCTTTAACAAATATTCCTAAAGAATGAAGTGCTCCTGACTTTCAGTGTGTAGCTGTCAACCATAGGACTACAAACTGAATCAGAGTAACCAAGTATCACAATAAATATTCTACAACCACCAAGGACATTAACCAATATTTGATCTTTGAAGATATAAATTATATGTCTTTGAAAACATAAATATAAATTAAATATTTAATTTCCAACATTTGTAATCCTAAATGAACACAAAAATGTTGCATTAAATTGAACTACTGCGGTTTATTAAGAGAGTTACATTCACCTTTAATTTCGTCCATAACTACTATAGTCAGTGTATTGTATTCTTGGCATGTAAAAAATAACAATGTTTATTTCTAGATATATAATCACCTTCTATATTAGTAACTTAAAGTACTCCAAACATTTAGTCAGGGTTTTTTTTAACAACAAAAGTCACTGCAGTAAAAATGTTGTGGAGAAATGAAAAAAGCTAAAAATCAAAATAAAGCCATAGAACAAAGAATGAGTTGACTAGGTTATTTTATGTGTACAAACAAAATTAGATAAATTTGAAGCAGGAAATATTTAAGGGTCACATGATTTGCAACTTTTTAAAAAGTATCATGTCTCAACTTTATAAAGATATTAAAGCACTCATTAGCTTTATTGACTCAAAATAATCATTTTCATTTAATTTTCATATTCCAAAACTAAAGGAAAACATAAAAGTATTTGAAAAAATTTAAAATAGATTAAATAAATTATTTCAGGTCTTATATTTAAAATTATGATAATTATGCAAAGAAATTCTGTTAATTCCTCAAAGTTCTGAGCATTAGATATTTTTCTAAAGCTACAAATCATACTTTTCCTTGATTATCTAATGTTTCCTCATTCTGCCAACTTTTATTCATACAAAAAATGTTGCAAATTATTTTATATGCAAATTTATTCTCTCAAATTATGCAACCAAATAACAAATCATGGATTATGAATTCAAATGTAGCGTGGGCTAAAAACCTAGCTGTATAATGTTGAAGGCATATAATCTCTCAGCCTCAAATTTTTGAGCTATAAAATGGTAAGATATAGTCAAATGAACACTACAGTTTCAATTAGCTTGAAAGATCCATGCTCTTTCATGGATAACTTGCTCCCGGAATTTCAGCACATTTACAAATAAAATGTGGATTAATTGGACCTCTTAAGATATGTGGTGGAGAAAGGAATATTTAAACACATTTGACATTGACTTAAAATGAGAAAATCAATAAAATTTAACGCAAGCCAAAAAATCTCTTCAAGCATTCTTGTCTTAGTTAAGTTCTGTTACATTTTAATTTTGAGTTAGAAGCAAGTGTCCCTTCTTCTTTTGAGAAGAGGAGGTGTTCATTAAAAACAACCTTACTGTTCTGAGAATTTAGGATTCAAAGTCTCTCTTCCACTTAACCAGTGCATTATCTACATCTCTATTAAGTCCCAGAGGTTTATAGTCTCTTTTTCGTACACATTTTAAGCTAAGGTTGTATAGCACATACTCTCTTGCTACCCACTATATCTCTTTAAACCTAGCTGAATTACTTGGAGCCACAATGTGGAATTATTTTTTAGTGCACATGAAAAGGGGAAAATCTTACATTTAGCTAGATTCATGAAACTGACAATGTCATCTAATGCCACAATTATATCATGAGTAAAAGCAACATTAAAGATATCCAAATAGATATAGTGTGATTCATCTCAGAATTGTCTCATTACTATTCTTGTGAATTAGAAAATGAGATTGCAAACAATTATATGGGAAAGGCAAAAAAAAGTCTCTTTGTACAAAAGTAAATTAGAAAATAAATCCATTTGAATGAGATGGCATTTCTAAAATCTGGTGTCAGCTATTTCCCCACATCTGTCCTTAGGGGTGCCCTTGAGGCGACACCCCATCCATTTGGAAGAACCATGGTGTTCTCTCAAAGGTAAAAATGGCTCAGAATTCTTGTGCTTTGTCCAAAGACATAAGATCAGCACAAAGGAGATTATAAAGATTAACTCTGGTCTCTGACTCTGTCCATTCCCAAAAACTCACATAAAATCCTGGCAAAAAGAAAGGGTTTATTGAAAACTGTATCTTTCTATATTGATAATATATGCCTTTAAAAAACTATAACACACACAAAAAAGAAAAAATGCTGAAGTCCTCCGTTCAGAGCAATTACTTTTGGTCATTTCAAATGACATACATTCATGCATAGAGGACAGTGTGTTGAACAGTAAATGTGACAGTCCCCTAGGACCTGGAGAAATTAGGAGCAAATAAACTCCTGGTTTTCTATTGATTAGCAGTAACTATGGAGACAGAACTGGTCTGTTATTATCAATAATGTGACCTTCTTCATGTCTAGGCTGATTTGAACTGGTGAGACATATAGTGATACTTGGAAGGACAAAAAATAGAGAAGTTGCCCCTATAGTAATTATTTTTAAAGACAGTACTAAAAGTAGTTTGAAAAAATAGTCTGATCCAAAAATCCCAGTGTATAACATGCATTAACTCACTTATTTACTCAGTAATTATTTTTGAGTTCTGTGATAGGACTAGAATAGCATTATGGATGAAAATGTGTATAAATTCTTGGCCTGATCACTTAGAAGCAGAGAGTGCAGAGGTCTCTGGAGGCTGGGAAGGGATGTGGGAAGGAGAGTGTGAGGGTGAACTATGATTGTTGAAACACAGAGAGGGAAGCAGTTCTAATAGTATACAGCACAATAAAGCAAAGTCCACAACAATTAATTATACATTTCAAGTTAACTAGAGAAGAGTTGGAAGTTTCCCAAGATACACACACACACACACACACACACACACACACACACACAGGAGAGAGAGATAATATTTTAGGAGCTGGTTATTCTAATTTGTGATAGTTACACTAATTTGATCATTACACTATATGCATGTATCAAGTTTGGTACTATATCTCATAAATAAGTACAAATGTTATATCCCAATTTAAAATGAATAAACAAAATGAAAAATTTTGACTTGAACCAAGGAGTTCAGTATCCACTGTGTAAGTTGTCACCTTTTACAGCAAGAATAGTAATGTAGGTGAAGAAATGAGCAGCATAAAAGCAGTTTCTCTAGGGTAGAAAGGGAAGTGTGCCCGATCCCATTAGCCAATCAGTTATCAACCACCTGATACAAATGCAATCCACTCTGCTCAATGTTTGAAGAAGAAACTTGCTCAGTACAAAGTCACTTTACTATTTACAAGGTTTTGCCCACTTCTCCAGTTTTTCTGTGGAACTTCGTCTCCACTGGGAACTGCAAGGTCAACATCTGACTGCAGTTGGGAGGTCTATGGGAAGTTAACCACAGGTCCAACCCTCTACCAGCAAAAGAAAACAAAAGAGTAGTAAGGCAACTGCCATTTTGATTTTTGAATCTCACTTGAAGGCATGTAACATAACTTATAACATCAAATTTGTGTTGAGAATCTCAGTTGATAATATAAATAATTTTAATTTTTCAGTCTCTGAAGTAAAAGAACAATGAAAGGAACACACAACAGTTTCCAAGAATACACCAGAGCAAAGAGATCCTAAAAGAAAATGCCATGCTAAATTGAGAGCCTTTGACCTCTTCCTTCTTCACCTCTTTCACTCTTTCGGCTTGTGATCAGATTCTGTTCTTGTTTTCCATACAATCTTATCAGTGGCCTTCCTCCGCAGGAGTACTGTGTATTGGGAGCAGGGGATGAAATGTTAAATCAAGGAGAAAACACTCTTGATCTCCCACTGGTGGTGTGTTTTTCAGTCTCCTTTGTCTCAGTTTGAATGACTTAAAAATCTCATTATTTGCCTATCTCTTTCCAATTCACTATTTAGTGTGCTTAGTACAAACTTTGTGGGTAAGGAATTGGCACCAATCCAGTCATGGAGAGATGCATTTGCATTTTTAAGAGGCCCTTTGCCATTATTTGAAATACATTCAAAGTACAAGATTATTGTTCTAAAGAGAGATCCACTCAGTTTAGACCCAGAAAAGCTGGAGAATGTAGACTGTGTATATGGAGAGAAAGAGCAATTCCAGTAAAAGGTTTTTAATAACTAGTGGCTAAATGTATATGTAATAAAATTTGATTTTGTGTTATAATGATAACTAAGAATATTTTGTATTACTTCCAGTGCTTAAGATATGTAACTTGTTATACTAATTTCTCAGTTCCTAACACAGTGACTACAATTAGCATTTTATGAGTGTTATGGTATAAATATAGAATGTCCACCAAAGGCCTCCTCCTGTGTTCAGAGGTAAGGCTTTTGGAAGATGATTAGATTATGGGGCCCTGTAGCTGTCTTGCTGTAATGAGGCAGAACCTGGTTGAAGGTGGGTCACTAAGGCTGATGTGGAAGGGTATATCTCCCTTGCTAAATCCTCCCCTCTCTCTCTGTTTCCTGACCACTGTGATGTGAGCAGCTTTTCTAAGCCAGACCCTTCCACCATGCCTTTCCTGCCTGGGAGAGAGCTGACTATGGAATCAGACCTCTAAAACTGTGAGCCAAAATAAGCCTCTCCTCCTTTGTGTCTGGGGTGTTGAGTAATGTATCTCACCAATGGGAAAATGACTAGTATAATAAGCTGAGTAAAATAATTGGTATGTGAATGACCACTGGCATCAGGAACCTATTTGTTCTATTTGTGAGTTTGCTCTACATGTGAGTTTGCTTTTGGCTTTAAGGTGGAATAATAAGTACTTCATGTAATGTTGTGACTAATTATTTCAGTCTCTTTAAGTGCCTGCCACCCTGAAGCTTAGGTATACAGTAATCACTTGTTAAGTAAATTTAGCTACAAAATGAAAACAAAATAAACTAAACATAAAAAAAACAAATCTAATAACTCACTGAGAAGTAAAAGATGGACAAGAATTGGAACAAGAATTGGAAAGTTGATGTTGATTATTCTTATGTCTGAAATGTGTAGGAAATAAAATTAGCTAGCTTTTAAGAAAAAGCTGTGATATGTTCATCTACATTCTATAAACTATAGCAATGAATGGCTGTTACAGATTAAAAAGCTAAATTCAAGCAAGTGAATACATTCCTCTAAAAACATGGAAAAATGTTAATTATTTTGGTCCTCTAAAATCAGATTGCACAAGATACCAGGAAACACATTGAAAAAAATGCTCTAATTGGCTTAAGTCTCCTACTTTCTCTGATTTTTTAGATTTTTCCTATGGTTGGTTCAATCATTAGTAGGTGGTATTTTTTGGCTCCCGGGCCACCATAGCACCACACCCAGCACACAGGAGGTGAGCTGAGCAGGTGCCAGCAGCACACACACACCTTGCCCCTCTTCAAAATGAGAAGACAGGTAAACAAGCCTCAAAACCAGACTTCCAGATCACTTACAGCAGCCCCAAATGGAAAGGAGATGGAACAATCTGATACTCAACCACCTGGACTCCCTGAACTGGCAACAAAAGAGGATCTGGAAAAAATGAAATCAGAAATAATTTCTCAGATAACAACAGAGATTGTGTCCATAGTGCCAGACATGATTAACAAATCTAGAGAGGACACAGATGGAAAAAATAGAGGAGCTGAGGAACATGATGGAATCCCAACATAGGAAACAAATGGAATTCATAAAACAGATACAAACAGATTTCCAGGAGATTAAAAATTCCTTTGAAAGCTTATGCAGCAGAATGAGCTGATATGAGGACAGAGTTTCAGATATAGAAGGTAAGATTGCAATTAGTGACCAGGAAAAGAAAAATTGCTTTAAAATTGTAAGGGGCAATGAGAAATTAATCCAGCAGCTGCTAGATGATGCAAAAAAGAATAAAATAAGACTGATCAAAGTCAATGAAGAAACAGGAGAGAGTGCAGATGACATAAAAAAAAAACTGTTCACAGAGGTGATGGCGGAAAACTTCCCAAGCAGGGGAAAAGAACTTGACATACAGCTAAGGGAGGCATACAGGACTCCAACTAGACTTGATCAAAAAAAATCTACACATAGGCATATAATTGTTAAGATTCCAGAAACCCAGCAGAAGAACAAAATTCTATAAGCAGTTAGAAAAAAGAAACAAATCACATACAAAGGAAAGCACATCAGAATCACAACAGACTTCTCAATGCAAACCCTCAAAGCAAGAAGAGCTCGGAGTGATGTATTTCAAGCCCTAAAGGAAACAGCCTCTAACACAGATTGATGTACCCTGCAAATCTATCTTTCAAAATTGATGGTGAAGTAAGATACTTTCATGACAAAGAGCACCTTAGGAACTTCATGAATACCAAACCAGTACTCCAAAAAATTTTAGACAATATCCTAGGAAAAGACAAAAAGGATCACAACCCCAGGATGGCCATCAAAATGAATCCATTGGGCATGACAAGAAATTAAATGCAAAGGAGGAGAATCCAACAAAAAGTAGGTGTTATTTTTTTCTATATTGGGTACTGATGAAACTATTGACAGTAATTTTTTGCTTAAAAGAGCATAAACAATTTAATTTCATTCTCCAAATTTCTATCAAAATAATCAAGAAACTTAGAAGTCAAACATTACTAATAGAAAATAGAAGAGGAAAAATGTCAGCAGACTTTCAAAAATCGTGAAATGAAAACAATAATGGAGTTGACAATGTCATTCTAAAAGAAGTATAACATAGCAAAAACATTAATATAAAATATACTTTTCCTTATGATATTTCAGGATTTCCCTACTAAAAAGAAAATTTAAATAAATAGTTAAAATTTTTCATTCTGTTAAATCTTTTAATTTTCTGTTGAAAAAATTATACTAATGTAAACTAATTAAAAATATATTCAAGATGCCCTACTGAGGTCCAGAGTCACATGGAACATGCCAAATCAGCCCGCTGCAGACAGGCAGGTCTATGCATGCCCTACCAAGGTCCTGAGTTCTGCAGGAGACACTGAATCACCCCGCTGCAGACAAGCAGCCACCTGGTTCCACACTACAAAGATGCACAGGACACCAGACCACCAGACAAAGGTACTGAGTCTCGCTGTACCCGGCCCAGAGGTAGGGGCTTCTGAGCTCCTGTCCCACTGCTCCTGATCCAGAGGAAGAGGCTTCCCAGTCACCATCCCTCCTGCTGCTCCCAGCCCACAGGAAAGGGCTTTTGGGCCACCTTCTGTCCCGCTGCTCCTGGCCCAAAGGAAGGGTTTTCTGAGCTGCCATCCCACTGCTCCTGGTGCAGAGGAAGGGGCTGCCTGGCCAACATCCCTTCCACTGCTCCCAGCCCACAGGAAAGAGCTTTTGGCTCACCATCCCTACCACTGCTCCCGGCCCCTGTCCCACCTCTCTCAGCTCAGAGGAGGTAATCTGTGCAGGCGCTAACAGCCCCCCGCCCCAGTCAAAATGAGAAAACACATAAATAAGTCTCAAAACCAGACTTCCAGATCACCTACAGCAACCCCAAAGGGAAATGAGATGGAACACTCTGATACTCAACCACCTGGACCCACTAAACTGGCAACAAAAGGGGGTCTGGACAAAATGAAATCAGAAATTATTTCTCAGATAACAGGAGAAATTGTGCTCCTAGTGCAAGACATGATTAATAAATCTAGAGAGGAGCTCAGGAACATGATGGAATCCCAACATAAGAAACAAATGTAATCCATAAAACAGATGCAAATAGATTTCCAGGACATGAAAAACTCCACTGAAAGTCTACACAGCAGAATGAGCCAATGTGAGGACAGAATTTCAGATATAGAAGATAAGATTGCAATTAGTGACCAGGAAAAGAAAAATTGCTTCAAAATTATAAGGGAACATGAGAAATCAATCCAGCAGCTGCTAGATGATGCAAAAAAGAATAACATAAGACTGATTGGCCTCAATGAAGAAACAGGAGAGAGTGCAGATGACATAAAAAAAATCTCTTCACAGAAATAATGGCAGAAAACTTCCCAAGCATGGGAAAAGAGCATACAGATAAGTGAGGCATATAGGACTCCAAATAGCCTTGATCAAAAAAAATCTACACATAGGCATATAATTGTTAAGATTCCAGAAACTCAACAGAAGAACAAAGTTCTACAAGCAGTTAGAGAAAAGAAACAAATCACATACAAAGGAAAGCAAATCAGAATCACAGCAGACTTCTCAACACAAACCAGCAAGGCAAGAAGAGCTTGGAGTGACATATTCCAAGCCCTAAAAGAAAACAGCCTCCAACCCAGATTGATGTACCTGCAAAACTATCTTTCAAAATTGATGGAGAAATGAGATACTTCCATGACAAAGAGCACCTTAGGAACTTCATGAATACCAAACCAGCACTCCAAAGAATTTTACACAATATCCTAGGAACAGACATTGAGGATCACAACCCCAGGAAGCAAAGCAGAATGAACCCATCTGGCATGACAAGAAATTAAATGTAAAGGAGGAGAACCCAACAAAAAGAAAAAGTCATAGCAATGACAAGTCAATACGTTTTAGTTATAACCATCAATGTTAATGGTCTCAATTCACCAATCAAAAGAAATAGACTGGCAGAATGGGTCAAGAAGCAAAATTCAACCATATGCTGCATACAAGAAACACACTTCATTCAAAAGGAAACTCATAGACTGAAAGTTAAAGGGTGGAAAACAGTACTCCATGTAACAGGAACCCGAAAAAAAGCAAGAGTAGCTATCCTCTTTGCAGAACAAGCAGATTTCAAACCAACACTGATTAAGAGAGATGAAGAAGGACACTACATCCTTGTAAAGGGAAGAATCCAAGAGGAAGAGATGACAATCATAAATATCTATGCACCAAACACTAGTGCACCCAACTATATAAAACAAATGCTAACGGACATGAAAAGTCATATATGCATTAATACAATTGTAGTGGGGGACCTCAACACCCCACTGTCACAAATAGATAGATCGACTAGGCTAAAAGTAAGTAATGAAATACTAGAACTCAATCAAACTCTTGAACAAATGAACTTAACAGATGTTTACAGAGTATTCCACCCCACAAAATCAGAATACACATTCTTCTCAGCTGCACATGGGTCATTCTCCAAAATAGACCACATACTCACACATAGAACATGTTTAAGTAAGTGCAAAGGAATTGAACTTATCCCCTGTATATTATCAGACCACAGTGTGATGAAATTGGAGATCCATAGCAAAAGAAACTCAAATTTCATAAACATGTGGAAATTGAACAACATACTTCTGAATAGCCAATGGGCCACAGAGGAAATTAAAGAAGAAATCAGACAGTTCCTTCAATTAAATGGCAATGACAATACAACATATCGGAATCTATGGGACACAATGAAAGCAGTCTTACGAGGGAAATTCATAGCAGTGATTACGCATATTAGGAAAACAGAACAAGCCCAATTAAACAACCTGATGCTGAACCTCAAGCTTCTAGAAAAAGAAGAGCAGGACAAACCCAAGGCTCACACAAGGGAGGAAATTATAAAGATCAGAGGAGAAATCAATGCAATGGAGACTAAGAGAATGATACAAAAAATCAATGAAGCCAAGAGTTGGTTCTTCGAAAGAATCAACACAATTGACAGACCTTTAGCCAACCTTGTCAGAAAAAGGAAAGAAAAGGCCCAAATCCATGCAATTAGGAGTGAAAAGGGTGAAATGGCAACAGACCCAGCAGAAATCCAGAGGATCATCAATACCTACTTCCAGAACCTATACGCCAATAAGATGGACAACACAGAAGAAATGGACAGATTTCTAGATACATATGAATTACCAAAGTTGAACGAAGGAGACATAAAAATTCTGAACAACCCAATATCAACCAATGAAATTGAAAATGTAATTAAAAACTTATCAACTAAGAAAAGAAGAAAAGCCCGGGTCCTGATGGCTTCACTGCTGAATACTGCAAGACATTTAGAGAGGAACTGCTGCCACTACTGTTTAAACTCTTCAGTGAAATTGAAAGGGAAGCAATACTCCCAAATTCATTCCTGGAAGCAAGCATCACCTTGATCCCCAAAGCAGAGAAAGACCCAACCAAAAAAGAGAACTATAGGCCAATCTCACTAATGAACAGAGATGCAAAAATCCTTAATTAGATAATGGCAAACAGAATGCAGAAGATCATCAAGAAGATCATACACCCTGATCAAGTGGGATTCATCCCAGGGATGCAGGGATGGTTCGATATACAAAAATCAATCAATGTAATACACTATATCAATAGAACCAAGGACAAAAACCATGTGATTATCTCCATAGACACAGAAAAAGCACTTGACAAAATCCAACATGCATTTATGAGAAAAACCCTACAAAAAATTGGAATAGATGGTCTCTACCTCAAACTGGTAGAAGCCATCTATGAAAAAGCAACAGCCAATATCATACTTAATGGTCAAAAACTGAAATCCTTCACACTAAAATCAGGAACAAGAAAAGGATGTCCACTATCACCACTCTTGTTCAATATAGTTCTGGAAACATTAGCCACAGCAATTAGACAAGAGAAAGAAATAAAAGGAATAAAGATAGGTAATGAAGAAGTCAAATTGTCATTATTTGCAGATGACATGATACTCTATATAGAAGACCCCAGTAACTCCACCAAAATTCTTCTAGACTTAATAACCAAATTCAGTCAAGTAGCTGGTTACAAGGTCAACACCCAAAAATCAATAGCTTTCCTCTACACCAATGACAGACTCACTGAGAGAGAAATAGGGCAAATAATTCCTTTCACAATAGCATCCAAAAAACTGAAATACCTAGGAATCATCCTAATGAAAGAAATCAAAGACTTCTTGTCTGAAAACTATGGCACTCTGAAAAGAGAGATTGAAGATGATATCAGAAAATGGACAGACATCCCCTGCTCCTGGGTAGGAAGGAGTAATAGAGTGAAAATGGCCATACTTCCAAAACTGCTATATAGATTTAATGCAATTCCAATTGAGATCCCAGCAGCACACTTCATGGACCTTGAGAAAACAATCCAAAAATTCATTTGGAACAAGAAGAGACCCAGAATAGCAAAAGCAATTCTAGGTAACAGAGACATGGCAAGGGGTATCACAATCCCCAACCTGCAACTATACTACAAAGCTACTGTGGTAAAAAAAAAAAAAAAAAAAAAAAAACATGGTACTGCCAAAGAAACAGACTTGAGGACCAGTGGAACAGATTAGAAGATGCAGAAACGACACCAGATACGCACAGCCATCTCATCTTTGATAAAGGAACCAAACACTCTCACTGGAGGAAAGATAGCCCCTTTAAGAAATGGTGCTGGAAAAATTGGGCTTCAACTTGCCAAAGATTAAAACTAGACCTGTATCTCTCACCATGCATTAAACTAAAATCAAAATGGATTAAAGATCTAAATATTAAAATAGAAACTCTGAACCAGTTGGAACAGAGGTTAGGTAGAACCCTTGAAGACATCAGTGTAGGAAAAGATTTTATGAATAAAACCTCAGTTGCCCATGAACTAGCACAAACAATCAACAAGTGGGATCTCTTCTTATTAAAAGGCTTCTGCACAGCAAGAGAAACCACCAACAGTGTGAAGAGACAACCCACAATGTGGGAAAAAATCTTCACCTGCTCTTCCTCAGACAAAGGTCTATTATCTCAAATCTATAAAGAACTTCAAAAGATCAGACCTCCCAAATTTAAAGACCTAATCTGAAAATGGGCATCTGAAATGAACAGACATTTCTCAGACAAAGAAGTAGAAATAGCAAATAAATACATGAAAAAATGTTTAACATCACTGGTCATTGGAGAGATGCAAATGAAAACAACACTGAGATTCCACTTCACTCCAGAAAGAATGGCTGCTATCATGAAATCAACCAATAACAAATGCTGGCGGGGCTGTGGGGAAAGAGGAACCCTGCTCCACTGCTGGTGGGAATGTAGACTGGTGCAAGCACTGTGGAAATCAGTATGGAGATACCTCAAAGAACTAGGACTGGAAATCCCATTTGACCCCACTATTCCACTGCTGGGGATCTTCCCCAAAGAATTCAAAGAATCATACCACAGTAATATATGTGCACCCATGTTCAGAGCAGCACAGTTTGTAATAGTTAAAACTTGGAAACAGCCCAAATGCCCATCAACTGGAGACTGAATAAAGAAAATGTGAGTTTTTTAAATAAAATGGAGCACTACTCAGCCATAAAAAATGAGAAATTAGAGACATTTATAGCTAAGTGGATACACATTGAGGCCATACTCTTAAGTGAAATAAATAGGACACACATGAATACATACCAAATAGTTTCTCTGGTGTGAGAAACTGAAAGTGTAAATAAGGACTAAAATGTATAATAGGTAATGTGAAATAGGAAGCAAAGGGGCAAAGGGGAAGGAAGTGGGAGGGCTAGGGGAAAGGATAGAAGGGAATGGGATTAATATGAGAAAATGGAAAAACAGGAACAAAATCTTTGTAAATAGGGAGGACTGGAGGGGTTGAAGGGAGGGCTGGGCAAGGGTGAAAAATAAGAACCAAGAGAGACTGTGTAAAGGTGCAAATTACCAATGATGAATGTCATTAGATTGTATACCTAAAATGTACCAATGATTAGAATGAATAATCAATAATGTGAAATAGGAAGAAAAGGTCCAAAGGGGTAGGGGCAGTGGGATGGGCAGGGGAAAGGAAAGAAGGGAAAGGAAAAATGATGAGAAATGGAAAAAATGGAAATAAAGTCTTTGTAAATAGGGAAGGGTGGAGGGCGTGAATGGAGGTCTAGGAATGGGGAAAAAATAAGAACCCAGATGCATTATGTAAAGGTACAATTCCCAATGAGAAATGTAATTGTGTTGTATATGTACAATGTACCAATAAAAGAATTTAATAAAAAAAAAATGAAAATAAATAAATAAATAAATATATAATCAGGATTTTCTTTGTTTTAAAAAAGAGTGTAACCAAAGTTTTCAAAACAGTCTTTTGTTTCTTAACCTCTTTAGGAATACAGAGGCAGAATTCATAACCTGGGATTATTGTGCTATATATGCATTTCTAAGAGTCTACAAAACCTACAAGTTGGTTGCAATGATATATGTGTGAACATCTAAACATATTTTAAATAGGAGATATGGCTTTTCCTTGATCATTAAATATGCCTGTATTTTTCAATTTTTCCAAAAATATGGAACTGAAAAATGTGTGTGAGAGAGATTTATTATGGGAAATTGGCATATATGGTTATGGAAGATAAGAAATCCCACACTCTACCATCTATCTGTAAATGAGGGACCCAGAAAAGTCAGTAGTGTAATTTCAGTCCATGCCCAGGGTCCTGAAAACCCACAGGACTTTTCCAAGGGAAGAAGAGCTATGTCACAGCTCAGCACTCAGGGAGAACAATTTAAGCATCTTCCCTTTTGTTCTATTCATGCCCTCATCAGATTAGATGATGTCTACCTGTATTCAAGAGGACAACTGACTCTACTCAGTTTACCACCTCAAATGTTAATTACTCCTAAAAACATCCAAAAGACTCCAAGAAATAATGATTTCTCCACACTATGATAAAAGACACTAGTAATACTTACAGAAGTATCTGCATATCCTTTCACCCAGTCAATTCAGTACATAAAAGTAGTTATCAAAATATCTATCACCCACAAAACATGAATTCATTAGGAGTTCGTTCAATTATACATACATCCATGAATACTGTTATTTGATCTACTTTTATTTAATCAGCAAAAAAAATATGATAGTAAATCTAATTTGTTTCTGATTCTATTTCAATTTCTTTTGCAACATAAATTATGATGCAGGCTTTAGTCATCATCTCTTCTGATTATGCAGCCTCTTCCTTACTATTTTAGCTAGTTTCTTGGGTGAGCTACCATTTTTATGTCAATATCAACTTCTGATCACTGTCCTGTACCACAGAACATATATTTGCTGTGCATTTCCAAATGATTTTATTAACATTCACCCACTCATGTTCTCTTGAGACTTCTAATTCTCTTAAAAAGTCAGTGTCATATTCAGTCCAGTTTTTCAAGATCAGCATCAAATAGGGCTGTATTATATCTTCTTTTCTTTTGTTGTATGAAAACTTCCTGATCTTGCTTAGTAAATGTCTCTCAGATCCCCTGCCTCTTCACACTGTCACTGTGTAACTTTAAGCTCTTTTCGGGGCTTACAGAAGTGGTGGCAACTTTCTTCTAAGTCCTATCTCCTACATCTATTTCTGCTTCTCAAAAAGCAGATTTTCTCATTGAACATTACTTTCTAGCTGCATCAGCGCCTACTGACCATACTGTGTTACATTTTTCATTTCATACCTGTTTACTTCATTAGGCAGTGTTGTTCAAAGTCTTATTCACCTTTCTAGTGACTAACCTGGTCCAACTAACAGATATTGCATAAATACTACAGCAAAAATGGCTATCTCCCAAAAATTGTGCTTTCCCTTCCATATTACTGAGTTATTGTTAGGAAAGAGCTGCTCAACTGTGGATTACATTTTCCAGCATCCATATAGCACATATGACTAGTCCTCAACACTAGCAAAAATTATATATCATTTCAAGACCAGGGCTTCTATACTCACATGAAAGTTTCCACAGGATTCATTTACAGAATTTCAAGGAATTAAAGAAGAAGTCAAAAAATGGAAAGAAAGTACAACTTGGAGGTGAGCTACTCACCTGCCAAAAAAAGAACTTTACTGGGAAACATGAGTAGAAATGTTTCTATGGTAGTAAAACATATTTTTAAGATATTATAGAAGCTAGTTACTCAACTAATCAATTAAGTTTAATCAGTAAAGTTCTTGAATATTTATGTTTCTACTAATTATGCATTTGTGCAAGACTAAAAATAGCCAAAAAAGTATCCTTTTTTTACATTTCCCAAGATAGGGTATAATGTAATGATCTGGGATTCATTATTCCATTTCCTTCAAATATGTAGAATATTTTTTTGGAACATACAAAATTTGCATCTTTGTAAAACATAAAATATTTCTATTTTATTACATAAAATTGAAACTACTTTTTTGCCCAAGAAAGAAAAAAGAGTAACAAAATAATTAAAGAGAGTCTAGAATATGTTGACAACTAATCATGGCATTGAAAGCATTTGGATGAAAGCCCAAATAAAACTATCCAAGAAAAATAGGCTAAGCTATTTGAGTAACCATATCATGCACATTGCTTCTTCATATAAATCTGTGTATCTTGGAATTGTTTATTTTATCCAATTTATAGGCCAATGCTTTTTCCCATTTTTGCATAGTCAGTCAATTTATTCCTATAAAATTGAATTAAGTGGGAAAAGAAAATTCAATCAAGAAGTTTCCTCTCCAGCACTCTATCATTCCCATAATGCACTAGAAATTTATAAGGTGAGATTATTTTAATCTGTGAGGGGTAATATGTGTAATATGGAGATCTGTTTAGAATTCTGTGAAGAAGTATTAGTTGGGTCTTTGTGAATATAATGTAATATATGGTAATTTCTCATATTTATTTATCTTACTATCCACACAAAGTCTGTTGTTTACTTGATACTCAGTGTGGTCCGTGGACCAACGTCATCAACATAGTCTGCAGCTTGTCTAAAATGCAGAATCTGAAGTCCTACAGCTGCTAATTAATATGCATGTCACTGTTAAGAGACACTGAAGAGAAAGTAAACAGCAGCTTGACTTTTTGAAGGAATTGTACTACTCTGAAAATATAATTTTATTCTAGTTCAAATAAAATGTCTCTTTTATTAGGACTTTTGTGAATAATACAATTATTTGCCACATTAGCCTTTTGGCATTACATTTCAGAAAACATAGGCAGTATTTTTGAGAATAGGCTTTATATTGGTAAAAATGTTTTCAGCTGAAAGTAACAGACACATCACCACTATATTTAAGTAATCAGAACATCCTTGGAACATAAGTTAATGCAGGCCTTTGCTGATAACCAATTTCTTGATTTTATCCTCTTTCCTAAGCAGTTTTACCTAGGAGATACTAAAAGCAACAAAAATGTGTATCTTGCCCATAACAAAATCATGTCCTAAAGAATAGACACTGTATTTCCTTGTGACTAATAGTTTAAAAACAGGTAACTTGCCTTAGAATTCCCCCAGAAAACCTCTTGCATTTCATTTTTTCACTGAGATAACACTTCCCTCCCACTACAAGAATAATCACTGTAGGAATGGCCTTAATCAATGAATGCCAAGGGGTTGAAATACTTTGAGTGCACTGATGTCTTGATTTACTGCTACCAATTGCTTCTCAGATTGCTAATAAATAAGGAAAAAGAAGAAGTTAATGTTATGAAGCCAGGAATTACTATTATCTCTGTTTCCCACTGCACAGTTATGCTCTGATAGAATGGGGCTGGATGTTAATCAAGCTGAGATCAGTGTTTAACATACATGACCAAATGAGAAGGAGCTAAATTGCATTTGTTTGGTTGTTTTTTATTTTTTGTGGGGTTTGGGGGGGGGGTTGGGGGGGTGGTACTGGGGATCGAACTTGGGACCTTGTGCTTGCAAGGCAGGCAGCGGAACCACTGAGCTAAATCCCAGGCCCTTAAGTTGCAATTGTAAAGTTAGATGCCAACTAAAATGTGTTCTGTCCACTTATGAAACACACTCCATCTTGAATGATGCCAAAACAACCAAACAATCATATCTTCTTTTTCAGGAATAAATCTGTGACACACAGAAGTGAAAGAAGATAATTGAAACACAAGTCTAGATTTCCTTGAAATCTTTAACACATTAGAGAGTCAAGAAAACTTGACTAGAAAGATTTCTAGAGTGCCATATTTTTCCACTTCTAGAAAAGTTTTCTTCTGCTTGCTTAAGTATCTGGCATCTAGTAGGACTTGAAATATAATGTTTTAAATAGAAGAATTCCAATATTGAAAAAACTGGCTGAAAATTTCACGTATTTGTAAATGGTCTCTGAAGATTGCCTTATAAATAATTATATTTTGCTAATTTCTCCATACTATGATAACAGAAGCTAGTAATAGTTTAGTGAAGAAATTTTATAGTATGTGCCTATCTTCTTGGCACTAAAATTATTTTCATATTATTTTTATGGCTTAAAACCAATAATACGATTGATCAGCAAAGCTTAAACAGCTTAAACAATAAGCAGAAATCTTAACTATAAAAAAATTTAAGAAAGTCGATTTTCACTGGAATTTGCCTGATGTAGCAGTAATCACCAATAAGTGAAGAATATAAAGCAGATATAGATTTTGTATTTAACATAAAAAATAAAATGTCTAACAAATTCAAGATATCCACAGTGCTTCTCAATGTCTAGAAAGTGTTTCGATTTGAAATGCAATCATTTCCTTCACCTCTCCAGATGCTATCAGTTTTTCACTGCTCAACCCACGTTATCCTCTTGGGAAGATTTTTCACTATGCCTATCAGTAGCAATATTTTCATTTCTTTTATTTCTACACCCTTTATTGACCAGATATTTATCTCTGATAGTTTTGTGAATATCATTCTTGTTTTCTGAAATGTAATTTAAATCTTTCAAGAGCAGGACAAAATCTGCATTTTTAGAAAATATACCATACAGGTTAGAGCATACCACAAAAAATAATTAATGAAAACTAATTAATTAAAAATTATCAAAATGCCCATTTTTTTCTATCATCCCTAAACTAATGTGATATTTATAAAGATTGTTATGGTTTCAAATTATTTGTCTGGCCTAGAAAAACCTAGATCCCTTGTGTTAGCCTTATATTATTCTGCTTCCTTTCACGATCAATCTACCAGTAGTGATAGCAATAATTTCCCAAAAGCATCTAAGACCTAAATCTTTTTCTAATGCTATATTGGTGCTAACTCCTATGACATTTACCTAGCAAAGAGTAAAAGCATATTAAGGATAATACAACAAATAAATTACATATTTAAAACATAAAGTCTCAAGATAGCCTAACTCATTATTCCATCCCTTTTATATTGCAAGAAAAGTTCTCTGAAACATCCAAACTACATAGAAGTATTCAAGGCTAAGAGTTAAAACAGAAAACTGCCTACAAATTATAAATATTAGGCATGAGGCAAGACTGAAGTCACCAAAGTTTTGTTCCTTGGAGCCCTGATCCAGAAGACTTGAGTAGGGTAGTGCGAAAAATCCAATGTTCACCTTGGACAGGAAATGTTGAATTGAAACTTTTTTTGGTGGATTCACTTAGTATGTTAGTATCTTGAAGGCTTTAACATGTGCACACAAAAGAAATTATCTTAGATATGTTTAAAACTGTGGAATGAATCTTTCACATATATTCAAACACAAAAGAATATTCCATGGAAAACCTATTTTTAGTAGAGGTGTTTTGAGGGCCATCAATTAGGAAAATGTTAAGGTAGGTAAAAAGGGTTTGTACTAAAATAAGGAGACCTAATTTGTAGTCTTACCTATGTGGCTTGAGGGACTAGGAATTTCTCCAATTTCCCCCAAGTTACGTGGATTGTATTGTCAAATGGGATCTTGAAATATGGGGAAAAGGTGACATAGGTACATTTAATAACAAGAAATGTTCTCTTCACTAGAGGAAAATGCAAGGAAGGTTAAAATTTATGAACATGTAGCCTGGTGTGTTGATGCACACCTGCAATTCCAGCACTGGGAGCCTGAGGCTGAAGGATCACAAATTCAAGCCCAGTCTGAGCAACTGAGCTACATAGTGAGACTTTGTCTCAAAGTAGAAAAACAAAGCTGGGTGAGGAGGTGACATATCTGAGGGAAGAGGCCCTGGGTTCAACCTGCAGTACTGCCAAAATATTTATAGTTGTTATAGTTAGAGACAACTTTATATTTTTTTAAATAATAAAGCTTGAAAAGAGTAGTAAGTAAAAACAACCCAGCGACTTTACCTGAAATATTAAAGATGGACATGGGAATATTATACATTGCTATTAGGGATTTTTTAAAAATTTAACCCATCTTCTATAAATTTAAAAAGCTACTCTTTTATTTAAAAATCTGTCTTATTCAGAAGACGTCAGAATGCATACAGAAACTAGATGATTACTGATGTTCGTGTGAACTTTATTATGGGACACAATTTCTGAGAATAAAACAAACAGCAAAATAGAATATTGTCAACTATTTTTTCACATCCTTAACAAAATATATTTTTTATTTTGCCAATAAAATTTTAGTGCTGTTTCTCACCTTTTGAGCAGCAACTAATTGTCAAGATAGGTATTGTATTAAATAAAAAGTACAATATTCTGAACTAAGAAATGCCTGCATTAGACACTGAAGTTCAATAGTATTGAATTTAAATTACTTGAATTCAAATAGTACAATACACTATTTGCATATTTATTGGTACACAAAATAAATTGATGAGAGATGTCATATTTTTAAACCAATTTAAAAAATAAAGGTTACTTACAAAAGTTGTAATTCTAATTGAAAAAAATCAATACTATGAGTTCCAGAAAAGTGTGAACTTTTATAAAACCCAGAAAAAAGTAGTTCTTTATCCCTTCCTTTTGAGCCAAGTCCAAGCCTCAAGACAGCTCCATGTGGCGAAGAGGAAGCCTGCTTTACCCACTTAATCTTTGACAGCAACAATTGATATAGAGCCCACTTCAAGTCAAGTGTAGTGCACATTTGGCATGAAGATCCTCTTTCCTCCTATCATGATGCAGATTTGTGTACTTCTTATTTGCAAACACTCAAAATAATCACTACTTCAATCCAACAGTTACACGATGCTTTTCTCAATTTTAAAATTTTTAACTTTGAAATGTAAATTTACATAGCAATAGATATTTCAATATATATAGTATAACACATAAATAAGCTAAGTATATGTATCTCCTCAAAATTTCATTTTTGTGGTGAAAATGCTCAAAATCTTCTAGTTTTTTAAATACACATTACATCATCATTATCTACAATAATCCAATTGTGCTTTGAAACATAATAGATATAATGCATTTTTTCTTTTATTTGCATTGTTTATAAAGTAATTGACTCATAAAATTGTACATATTTATAATCTCTATGTATTTGTGGAATATTGCCATAAATATATACCTTCTGCAATTTTCCAACTAAGGCAAGCATATCTATCTCCTCACTTATTGTTACTTTGTGTTGCAAGCACTCAAACTCCTTTCTTCTAGCTTTTTGAAACATACAATACATTATCATTGTCTGTATTCATCCCACTGAGCAATAGAAAAAAATGTATTCGTAAAATTGTCTATCAGCTTAGATTCAAAGGATCCCAAGGAATTCTTTGTTTTAAATGTTCTAGTCTTGTTTATTATTTGGGATCTTTATGACTCACTCTGGTTTATATCAGGCTCACACTCAGACAATGACTGGTAAAGGCTTCTTCTGGACCTAAGTACTGTACCTCAATGATCTGTCCAAAGAGCCATATCAGAAAATCTTTATATTCTGTAAACATCAATAAATATAAACATATTTTCATCTTAGTATATTTGCATTAATGATGGGGTATTGCTTACCACATGTACTAGTCAGGTTTCCCAACACTAGAACAAAATAACCCTAAGTTAGAGGAAGAAAAGTTTAATTTGGGGGGCTTTCAGTCCATGATCAGCTGGCTCCAAGACAGAAATGTTGTGATGGAAAAGCATGGCAGAAAACAGCTGCTCAACCCATGGCAGCCACAAAGCAGAGAGTGGAGGGATGCCTTCCATTAACACACTTTTTCCAACAAAGTTCTACCTCCTAACAGCAGGTGTAGCTATAAAAGCACCAATGGAGGAATCCATTAGTGAATATACCACCTCCATGATCCAGTTACCTTCCAAACAGCCCACCTCTGAACATATGAGACTTTGGGGGGATCTTCTATATCTAAGTCATAACTAAGTCTATATCTAAGTCTATATCTAAGTCATAACATTCCACTCCAGCCACAAAAGATCCAGGTCCATCTCATTGTGAAAATATATTTAGTCAATCTGTAAGAGTTGCCAAATTCTTAACAGTTTTAGCCATGCTAAAAAGTCCAAGTCCAAAGTCTACTCTGAGAATCAAGGCAAGTTTATAATGGGGAACTTCTATAAAAGGCAAAAGCAAGTTACATAATTCCAAGATACAATCTCATAGAGTAAACATTCCCATTCCAAAAGGGAAGAATAGGGGAATATATTTCTGACCCAAGCATGTTTGAAACCCAGTGGGACAATCATTAAATCCCAAAGCTCAGAATATGGCACCCAACCACATGATGTTCCGATGTGGCTCCCATAGGGTTTGGTTACCCCCACCACTGTGGTCCTGTTGGTTACATCCTTCATGGCCTCTCTCTTAGAATGTCTCTACTCACAGCGTGCTGTGCACTACCCTCTTGGAGTTCTTTGACTGACCTGCCAATAATTCCTGCACAATTATTGCATTCTGCATGCCAGTAAAATCAGCATCAAATAGACAATGTCAAGATCTGCTGCTAGCTGATGCAGTAGTCAGACTCCTTTGTATCATGACTGTGATAGTCTCTGAGTACCTGGATAGCTAAGCTAAGCACGATATTCATCCTGGGGAAAGAATTCCCTCAGCAGCCCTTTTTCCTCAGTAGGCCAAGGATTCTCATCTCAAATGAAAGATTTACACTCTTGCATATTTGAGCCTGTGATGGGTAGGGTCTTGCTGATTGGTGAGAGGCCTTTTGGCATCTTTCTTCTTTTCCCTATAAATAGTACTTGGTTTCCCTTTAATGTCACTGATCTCAGCAGCTAAACTCTTTTGTCCCCAACTTCACACATGCTTTTATCTAGGCCAAACTTTAACTTTTTCAAATTTTTCTGCTTTAACTTATACCCCTGATTCTTACTATAAATCTAGCTAAACGAATCCAGTAATACCCGTACCACGACATGAATATTGAGCTCTCTTGAAATTTTCTCCATGAGATTAGTCAGTCCACAATCTTTAAATTCAGCCTCATGCAGTCCTAGGACACAGGTAAATTGTAGATAAATTATTTGCCAGTATGAAACATGCATGACCTCTAGACCAGTTTTGAATACATTCCTCATTCTCATTTGAAATTTTCTAATTCTGGCCTTTATTGTCCCTATCCCTATCAGCACTCTGGGCCTCTAAGCTTCTAGTCCATCAAGATCTGTGTCCAGTATTCTAAAACTTCTCTAGCTATCATCACCAACCTTTCCAAATACCTCCCATAAACCAGTTCTTGAAGCTTCTAAAAGACATGGTTGGGGGCCAAGATTTAGCTCAGTTGTTCTGCCACCCACCTCGAAAGAGCAAGGTCCTGAGTTTCATCCCTGATACAAAAAAAAAAAAAAAACATGGTTGGTTGCAAACACAACACTTGTCCCACTTCTCAGGTACCAGTTTTCTGTGTTAGCTTTCTAATAGCCAAGACAAAATACCAGACACTATCAGTTTAAAGGAGGAGATGTTTATGTTGGCTGACATTTCAGGGGATTCAGTCTGTAGTCATCTGAATACAAGGGAAAAACAGCATGGTGAAAGGCCAAGACAGAGAACAGACAACTAACTGCATGACCCATAGCATCTGGGAAGCAGAGAGAAAAGGGAAGGGTCAGGGAGTAAGAAATAGCCCCCAAAGCTACACCCCAGTGGTAACACCTCTTCCAATCAGCCTCCATTTCCTAGCAACACATTTATCTATTGAATGCATCAATGGACAGGTCCACTGATAAGGATAGCATCCCCACAATCCAATCATCTTCCAAAAGCCCCATCTCTGAACACAAGAGGCTTTTGGAGCTATTCTAGATCTAAACCTTAACACAACCTTTATTGTTACATTTATCTTAACAGCAATTTGCTGAACATACACTTTGTGTTCAGCACTGAGCTAAGTGTCATAGGGCCAGAAAAGAAATGATAATGTAATTTTCAAAGCGTCTGCACCATGGGGTGACAGTGCTACAAAGGGAAAATATGGATAACAATATAAACAGTAAAAATGCTAAATTGTGCAATTTTGGAGAGCTATAGTCATAGAGGCTATAACAATCCCAAAAAAGTGTCATAAGAAAAAAGACTTACTTTATTTATGTCGTGCATAACTGCAGCATGATAATTTCCCTGCTATTGACTTTCATTGTCCCTTCCCAACCTTATTTTGCATGGTCTACATTATTTAACAAAATGACAAACACAGAGAAGACACTTAATGAATGATTATAGCATTGAAAAAGTGTTTGAGTACCAGATGTGTATGTCTGTTTGATGGTTAAAAATTTCCTAACCAACAAAATAATTTTTCATTTTCTCATATCTCCAGTAGCCAATGAAATGTAATGGTAACTATGACAGTATTCTCATTCTGCAGTCTAACAATGATTATGATACATTTTGCCAATCTTCTTCCAAACTGTAATGCAATTTCAGCAATAAACATCAATGATTAATTAGAAGATAGAAGAAGCATTATCTATGTAGAAAAATTTCATATAACCTCAGATAGAAATTTTATTTCAATAACATTACCTGATTAACAATATTGTGATCAACATTAACAAGTGAATTCTGTGTGTAATGCTGAAAAGAAGGCAGAGAAATATTTTCTTTAGAGAAAAAGGATATGTATGCTAGTTATGTTGTTAACCTCATAGAAATGTGTCAGGAATCTCTGTTTGCATAATAACCTGAACATATTTCAATGTTACCCAGAATTGTGTGATCCTTCAACATTTTGTGATAAGCCCATCCTGTTTGTGTATATGAGCAATGTTGAAGAAATAAGTAGTATAAATCAATGGAGAATGAATTAAACAACAACACAACAGGTAAACTAGTCATTTAAATTCCCTGGACTAGTTCTCTGTGAATTGTCCATCACTCACTGTTCTTTGCAATTTCAGTGAAATATTATAGTAAACATCTTCTTCCCAAAGATTATCAATTTTTCCTTGCAAACATATATTATTATAAAAAAGCAATACTTCATGATATATGAATAATAAAAAATTGCTATCATCTCCATTCTGCCACCTGTTTTTCTTGTACATATGGATATGAGAATTGTTTAAATAAAAGTAAGAGGAGCTTAAAATTATAATTTATCATAATTTTCTAAGAATACTATTTTGTTCTTAGATTTAGATTTAAAAGCAATAAGGAGAGACCATAAATGGAAAAAATATGTAATTTTCTATATCTCCTTAATACAGAGGTATACTGTTCTTGAACTTGAACCCTTCATATCATCAGGATTTCAAAACTTCAATTAGTTTTTTAATTGTTGCTTCAAAGTCTCCATTTAGAAATGTTTGCATTATAGAAAGAATATGGCTTTGGGTTCCTCCTTCTAAACTGAGTTTTTTAAATAAAAAACATACCAAAATTATTTAAAGGAGAAGTGCTGGAGTTCTTTCCCAGTTTTATTCTCTTTTCACCTTTTCTGATATTTCTAGGGATGAAGTTGCATTGCTTGAGAGTACTAAATGAAAGTGACTAAAAATTTGAAATAAGAAGGTTACAGCTTGTAATGCACTCTTCCATGCAGACTTGGGCTAGGTTCTTTTTGATATTTGTGAAGTTTTTCTTGCATATAATCTTCTGAGTTCCAACCAGTTGAACTTTCAACATTTGCAGAATTTTAGAAGCAGCTTTTTGTGGAAATTTTCATCTATGTTAGAAGGCAAAATAACAGACTTTCTTTACAATATTAAAAAATACTTTTTGTTATAGATTTAGCAGAGACATTCTTATTGGTTGCTTAAAAGTTTAAACAAAAAATCATCAGTGATGAGATACTTCAAATTTTTCAATTCTATTGCATCACTCTTACCCTAGAAAGTGGTTTTGCAACTTTTCTCCTCAGCTATTAAATGCAAATTCATGAAATACCTAGAACAAGCAACAATAATAGCTGATATTCATATGCATATATTATCTTATAAGTACTTTCATAATCTGTATTGTATATAGAAGAATAAATGCCAAAAAAATGCAAAAATGTTGGTGATATAGTCTTAAAAAGACAAAACTCAGAGAAAGCTTTGACTAAGTCGACAAAACTACTAAATTGGAGAGCTTTTTATTCTTTTTACTCCAACAATAGACCTTTCAATACCTTTCTTGGAATGTAAACCACAAGGGGATGGTTCAGCAGTTTATTTAACACTATGTTCCTATCTATAAATATGTGCTAGATTATATCTACAGTCCAGAAAACACAGGCAGAAATCAGCTAACAAAGGGCCCTCTTAAATGCAATTACAAGTGTAACTACAAAGTACTTATTTTAAAAATGGGAATCTCAGTTACAGTGGACCCTCAAGTTACAACCACCCTCACATATAAATAACTTAGCATACAACTGGAAATTTTAGTTTTAAATTATAAACTAAGTCTTGAGTTACAACCTGAAATGCCAGTCTTTCCTGTGCAGGATTTATTGAGAAATTCTAGGCCAATGTCTCTCTAAGGACACTGAGATCTGCTTTCAACAAACTGTGGCCTAAAATTATGCAAAAGCAAAAGGAGGCTTTGAAGGCTGTGTAGAGGAGCCTGAGCCTCCAATTGACTCTGTGGCTGATAATATTCTCACTATAGCAGACTTCATAGGCTTGCAGGTAGACAGTGATGTTGAGGAACTGGTGAAGGAACACTCAAAGATACTGTCTACAGAGGAACTTCAGCAACAGAGAATCACAGCTGAGGAGCTTTCTGAAGAGGAAGGGGAATATCAACAATCAGTAGAGCAAAGTTCTTCTGAAGTAAAGGAAACCCTACAAAAATTGACAAAGCTACACACATTTGTAGAGAAGACCCACCCAGAGAAAAAACCAATCATTGCATTCACTTGCTTAATGACAATGTCATGTCACACTACAGAACAGTGTTAAAGAAAAGACAGAAACAGACAATCTTAGACCAGTTTTTAGGCCTGAAAATGTTGAGACCTAGTGAGTCAGAAGCAGGTTCTAGTGGGCTACAGACTCTCCTAAGGAGAGAAAAGACACCAGAGAGCCAGGAGTTTCCTTCCAAACAATAACCACCGTCCATTTCATCCTCTCTTCCTGCAAGCCAAGATGTCAACTTGAATGGTGATCACAGTATGAAATTGTTGTTTTTGGTAAACCAGGCACATTTTATAACTTTTTGGTGAATATACTAGGAAAATTATTGATGTTTCTGGTAAATTATGCACATTGTACAACTATTTTTTATTTTGAAAAGGTTAGTTAAGGTTTTTTGGGGAGGTTTGGAATGCACTATGGGTATTTCCATTACTTCTTAGAGGAAAAATAGTCTTGACTTACAAGCAACTGGAGCTACAATGAGCCCTTTTGAATTAAATGTTTGTAAGTCAAGGGTCCATTGTACATATCATAAGGACCTTCCATCATTGAGGTATTGAATGTCATAATGCACTATGTAACAACTTCATTTGAAAACATTCATAGCCGTGATAAAATAAAAATCAGGGAGACTGTATTGCATATTTTCCTATTGCTGGTATAAAATATCTGACACCCATAACCTAAAGGAGGCCCCTGGACCTCCTTTAGCTCACAGTATTTAGAAGATTCAGTTCATTGCTGTTTGGCTCCAAAGCAGACACAGCATGGTAGAAGGTCATGCTATGTCCTTCCAAGCACATGAGACTTTTGGGAAACATTTTCAATCTAAACCATAAACAGAGACTTTTGCTGATTTCTTCAGTCTTTGTTGATATCTTCTGTACTGAATTAGAGTTTAGGAAGACTTCAGCAAATAATTAGATGTGGTCTCTGATTTCCTTTTTGTGTTTCATAAGCATTTCACCTCTCTAACTAGATTGTAAGCACTTTGGGAGAAGAGATCCCACAACTTTTTGAATTCAGAAGATTATATAGGATATGTTGTTATACCCAATCCAGATTATAGAGAATTGCCAAAACTCTGAGCCAAATCTGAGTCCTTTATTGCTGCAGGTCAAGAGCAACTTGCGCTCGAAATCTCTCAACCCCAAAAAAGCGGCTTGGGAGTTTCTTTCAAGCTGCTCTTCTAGTTGGGGAGGGCTCAAGAGGAGGCGGAGTGCAAGCAGAATTTTACAGAAGCAGAACTTTGCTAAGTTAGTAGGGGTAAGGGGAAGTTTCATACAGTTTAGTTGGAACAAAAATATCACACAAATGTGGAATGTCCTCCTCACAAGGTCATAAAGATAACATACAGCTGCAGACTTCTCTGCCAAACAGGATGTGGCCTGTCATGCATCAGCCAAGGGTGCTTCTAAGAAGGGAGGGGGACAGTGATGAGGCACAAAATGGAGTCAGGCTGGCTATCACAATGTCATGGTACAATACTAGGAGCCTAGTAAATATGCCTAATTTATCATATCACGATGGGAGAAATTTCTTTAATAATCTTTTGTCAATTATCATAAACAGCAAAAAATATGAATTTTTATAACTCTGCTGCATTGCTAATTTTCTGCTATTCAATGTATGGTCAAATATGTTCTTTAAACATATATGGATTATCCTACATAAACTTGCTCATAAAAGGTGCTATTAATATGAATCTATAGCTTAATATAAACTAGTTTATTCTAGTCAGTAACATAAAATAAATCCACATATGACATACTTGCAGAGAAGATTTATAAGACAAAGTATGGTATAATATGGACTATTTCATTTCATTGTATTTAAAGTGACTGATGACCGAGAAAGTGAGTCTGATTTTCCTTCACTGTTGATTGCTAATCTGAATTGATTAGTATGCTTTTTGTTGCAACCAAGGCACTTGGCTCAAACTGCTCTAAGAATATTTAATAATATGCTGGTTGGCTTATATTGCTGAAAAGTCCAGAAGTAGAGCCAATTTCAAGTAAGTTTTTAAGGCTCTTGCTTCTTTTCCCCGCAATTCTCTTTTTCTTATTTTAAGCATAGAATTCAAGTCTATAGTAGATTTGTGTCATTATAGCAAAATTTCAGTACTTATTTTAGGCATGACACATGCACACCAAATATAATGAGGTTTGTACTTATTATACTATCTTTCAACTGATACCAGTGCATGAAGAAATGCCATGTACTGGTTACTTCTGCAGGATGGGAACTTCCTGCTAAACTTGTACAAATTAAATATCAGTCTAAACTGGGAATGAATACAAACCCTACTAAAACTTATACAAATGAATATTAGGGAGAAAATCACAATGACCTCAACAGAAATCAAAAGGCTGACATTTTCATACATAGATGTGACATTTAGTCTAACATAAGTAATTATCATTAACCTCAAAATTTAATGACATTTTGAGTTCCAAAGAATAATTCAGAGGCATGATCATACTGGATTTCAATCTTAAGAATTTGAAAGCATAAGGCACTCTAAAATAATGATGATGGAAATGATACAGAAAAAAATTCTCCAACAATTGTAACCTCATCACTGATAAAGACATTTGTAGAATTGAATTGCATATAAATGCATCTTGCAAAAATCCTCAACTGAATATATATTCTCAATTAAGAAATCTTTACAGAAATAAGTGGATCAATAAACATTACGTGCATTTTACAATTGAAGAAGCTAGAGTTTAAACACAAATATTGTAAATGTAAGTATATTTTATTTTGTTATATTAGACATAAGAACATGCATAAAGACAGGACTTTATGCTCTTGAGATTATGGAGATAGAACATGAGTATAAAAATAATAAATACAAAATAAATAATATATGACAGTTCATGGAACATATATTAAACTTCATGTAGTTTTATACTTAAGATCAAGGCAATAAAGACAGGTAAATATCAGCCCTTTGATTTAATAAAAGGCTAAGAAGTAAGGAAGAGAAATAAGGCAAAGAATCTACCTACTTATGGGCAGGAACTTTCACTGTAGGGATGCTTATCAGTAGCTTTCTAATTAGGGTGCATGTACATGACGAGATGGGCTTACATCAAAACAAGAAAAATATTCTTTTGAAATATTTCTATCATATTTAATAGACAAAAAAGTCTTCAGTTCCTAAGAGATGGTGCAAGTTATCTATCCTGCCTTCCTAAAGGAAAGATTCATATTTTCATAGCCTCTGTCCTTTCTGAGTCTTGTGTTGCAGTCTTCTACAATTTTTCCCTTTTTTCCACTTAATCGGCCTCAAAAATAAACAATGCTTTTGTTTTTCTCAACTTAAAATAAAAATGCTTTTCACCTAGTATTCTCTTAGCTAATGATTCCTTTCTATGATCTTTGTAATACTCATGTTTAATCATTATTTTTAATTTTTCCATAGACTTTGTCTTGAACCCTCTCATAAAAAGGAACATTTTCCCCCATATACCACTGCAATACACATACCAAGATCACCAGTAACTCTATGTTGCAAACTCTAAGATTCAGTGTTCAGATCTCATCCTCCTTAATAGTGTTTAGTGAAGTTTACCATACTTCTTTGAAACACACATCTGGCTTTTAGGATACGGTGCTTCTTTAGTTTTCTTTCTTTGTCATGCTCTTCCATTCTGAATTTTCTTTGTTATTAGCTCCTAGTTGCCCCAAACAATTTACATGATGACTGTGGGCCTACTTTCTCTCTAAGTTGTCTCACCCAGCCCCTTGGCTTTAAATATCATCTACATCTATATCTAGACCCACAACTTTTTCCTTAAACTTCAAGCACATACATTCAACAGCATATATCAGTTCTTTCATGTCCAAATTCCCGTCTTCTGAATTACATTCAAACTTTTTTTTCCCTAAACATCATCTACAATAATAAAAAGAACTTTATTCCTTGATAATTCTCTCCATCAGAAAACACTGTTCATTTTATATTCCAAATATGAGTTAATTTTAGTTTGAATCCTTATCCCGATAAAAATATGGCTTGTCCCTTTAACTCCTTAAAGTTTGGGCTCAACTAATACCTCTCAGTGAGCCTTTCTTGATGATGTAACAATTATTAGGCCTAAGAAATTAAAAGTTTTATTTCCTTGTTAATTACTGACCTCTCAACTAAAATGTAAGGTCCATGAAGAAATAAATTTTTCTTATTTTCTCATTTTCTATCTTTGTGTCAGACAATTCCTGACATAAAATAGCATTTTAGAATATATATTTATATAAATACTTAATTATGTATCTGTGATCTCATTCAGTATCACTGCCTTGGATTTCTATGTTCTTATGTTTAGGGCTTGGTTATAGGAAGTTCCTGAAACATTGCTCATTCTATATCTTTACAGCTCAGAAGGCAATCAGTAAAATAAATGTTTGATTAAATATTTGGAGAAAGTAAAGAACTAAAGAAAGAAAGGATGGGAAGAAATATTTTGCATTAGAAAACAAGCCACTGCTTGTTTAAAACCAATAAAATACTGAGACTTTGTGTTGCCATAAAATAACCTAGTTTATCCTGGCTGATTTATCTCTTTAAAATTTTCATTGCCCTTTTACATGAATGGTAAATCTGATCATGATCAGATCACAGAGGTAACATGAGTACACTATTTTTATCTAAACCAAAATATTTTTCAGTCCTAAAATGAAGAGTATTAAAAATAATTAAAATTTTATGCTTTTTGAAATAGTCATTTTTAAATGAAAATGTGATGTGTTATATTGATAGATATATATAATTCTTCTGCTTAAAGATGACTTTAATAAATATAACTATTTCCAAAAATTAAAATATTGGCATAGGAGTCTAAAGTTGAAGGTTAAAAAGAGGCATTTATTCCTCAGTGATGAACCTGTAAAGAATGTGTATTTTTCAAGTGCCAGGCTACTGATAGACATCACTCCACAAGGTATTTTCATAAGAAATATGTAGTAACAGACATCAGAAGTGCTGAATACTGGACCTACAAAGTGCTGCGATAAGGAAGTTAAACTTTGACTCACTTATCTTACAGTAAATTAAATGAACAGATTTTTGCAATAATTATTTACCACTAATAACTAAGCACATATGAGAGCATTGTTGTAGAACATTCAGAAGTTAGACAATATTTGATTTAAAACAAAACAAAATCACTGAAAAATGAACTACCAAAAGAACTTTCCACACCCTCTCCTCTATTCAGCAGGGATTATTAGCCACAGATACTTATTTTATATCTATGAGGGAACTCCAGAAAATTGTTCTTCCTGAAAGTGTTCTCTGTTACCTCATCCTTAGCTAATCACATTGGTAATTTTCTCTGACCTTGGCTTAAGAAAATCAGCCTACTCAAAATTTAAAGACCCAATCCAAAAATGGGCATCTGAGATGAATACACACTACTCAGATGAACAAGTAGAAACAGCAAATAAATACATGAAAAAAATGTTCCACATCACTAGTCATTCAAGAGATGCAAATGAAAACAACACTGAGATTCCACTTCACTCCAGAAAGAATGGCTGCTGTCATAAAATCAACCAATAACAAATGCTGGCGGGGGTGTGAGGAAAGAGGAGCCCTGCTCCACCGCTGGTGGGAGTGTAGACTGGTGCAACCACTGTGGAAATCAATATGGAGATACCTCAAAGAACTAGGGCTGGAGGTCCCATTTGACCCCACTATTCCACTGCTGGGGGTCTTCCCCAAAGAATTAAAAGAATCATACCACCACAATATATGTACACTCATGTTTATAGCTGCACAGTTTGTAATATCTAAAGCTTGAAAACAGCCCAAGTGCCCATCAACTGGAAACTGGATAAAGAAGATGTGGGGTTTTTTTATAAAATGGAGTACTACTCAGCCATAAAGAATGAGAAACTAGAGACATTTATAGCTAAATGGATGCATATTGAGGCCATACTCTTAAGTAAAATAAATAGGACACATATGTGTAAATACCAAATAGTTTCTCTGGTGTGAGAAACTGAAAGTGTGTATAAGGATTGAAACAATTCAGATGAAAAATTGATAATTTGAAGAAGAAAAGGTCAAAAGGGGTAGTGGAAGTGGGAGGGGAATGGGAAGGAAAAGAAGGGAAAGGAAAAATTATGAGAAACTGAAAAACTGGAAACAGAGTCTTTGCAAATAGGAAAGGGTGGAGGAGGTGAAAGGAGGACAGATAATGGGGAAAAAGGTAAGAACCAAGATACATCATGTACAGGTATAAGAACACAATGACAAATGTAAATGTAGTGTATACTTAAAATGTACCAATAAAAGAATTTAAGGAAAAAAAAAAAGAATACCTAAATTTGGAAAAGATCCACTGGTAACAAATCTTGTAGTATATTTTTCCAAAGAAGTCAGGTATGCACATATGAAATGAAATCTCCCAGTTCTAATTAAGAAAAAATATAAATGATCTATAGGCTAGTACTGTCTGAATCAAACAAAATATGTCTGTGGACCATCTGTGGCCCTCTAGCCTCTGATAGGAAAACACACCCAATGTAACACTTAGATTTCTTGAAGGGCAAACAAAGCTCAGGAAATCAACAGAGGCAGGGATGAGACAAAACAATAAATAGTTTCCAAATTGATTTATTCCTTTTCTCCTTAATCTTCCCTTTATTTACTAGATGGAATAAAAAGCAATGCAATTAATATCTTCAAAAGAATAGAGTTGCTAATGGTTTAGAACTAATATGTTCCCCAAAAGTCTCATGTGTTCAAAGATGGGCTTTGGGAAGGTGAGTGGATCATTGGGCCCTGTATTGAGTTGACTGATCCATTGATGAGCTTATAGCTAAATGTGCTATCAGGAGTTAGGGACTGGTTGGATGCAGTATGTTACTGGGGGCTCACCTGTGAAGGGTATAGCTCTCACTCCAGCTCCTCCCCTCTCTCTCTGCCTCCTGGTTCCCCTGGGTTGTGCACCTGTATTGTGCTATGCCTTTCCACTATGCACCTCCTGGCTTGGGACCAGCCAACCATGAACTGAACCCACTGGAAAACATGAGTGAAATAAACCTCTCTTCCTTTAAATTGTGGGTGTCAGGTATTTTGTCCTAGTGATGGGAAAGTGATTAATACAAGGATAAAGCCTATTAAATATACAGTTTAACAAATTAGGATATATGTATCAAACTTAAGCACATTTTAAAAATGTGCAATTCATTCTAGAGGGTAAGGTTAAAATGATGTATGGTTAAAGAAATAATGATATAATAAAATTATCCCATTTTCAAATATTTTAGCACTTTTATTTTAAATATAAACAATATTATAAAAATGATCTATGTAATTTGATGATTCTAAGTAGACTTTAAAAAACATAGATATTTTTCTCAGGCTGATTATACTACAGATGGAAATATATACATATATGTACAGATAGATAGATAGATAGATAGATAGATAGATAGATAGATAGATAGACCAAGATTCCAAAAAAATGTATACAAACTTCAGTCAAAGAAAAATAATACGATGCTTTCTCAAAATATGGTGTTACCCTTTTAAGGGGGACCCCAGAAAACTCACACCACACTGCCAGCCCTCAGAGAAGAAACTGAAAATGTGTGTACAGCAAGCTCAATGACCAAGGTTACCAAGCAGCAGTTTGGGCTGCTAATAAATGTATGGGAGTTAATGGCCACCATTTTCAGCACATCGTGTACCTGTAGAGCCCAAAGATAACTTTTTTTCTTTTTATATAAATTTTTTTCATTGTAAATCTCATAATGTCTCAATGACTTTAGTATTAAAATATTTATGCAAATTTTTGTTTTCCTGGAGTGTGTATGCATTTTGGCAGAATAGATATAGATATGGACATAGATAGATATCAAAAAATGAAAGAACACACAAACAAACCATAAAATCTCCCTCTATCAAATTCTAAACATTATCTGCCATATTTATATGAAATTTAAAACATGCTATTTTCCTTTTTTTTTGTTTTCCCATTAAGTTTATTGGTACATTTTTGGTATAAAATACAGTTACATTCATCATTGGGATCTTGTACCTTTACATGAGTATCTTGGTTCTTATTTTTTTCCCCTTCCCTTACCCTCCCTTCACCCCCTCCACCCTTCCTTATTTGCAAAGACCTTGTTTCCATTTTTTTTCTCTTTTCATATTTTTTCCTTTCCCTTTTTTCCCTTCCCCTACCCCTCACAATTCCCCTGGTCTTTTTGACCTTTTCTTCCTGTTACACAATATCAGTTATACATTTTCCAAATTACAATATCAAGATCTAGGAGACATTACCACAGATTTTATAGAATTTAAAAGGATATAGAAAGCATATTACAAAAATCTTTTTGGAAATAAATTTTACAACTTCAAAGAAGTACCGTGGAAGACAAATTAATGAAACTAACTCTGGAGGAAATATAAAATTTGAATAGCAACTATTAAAGAAAGTATATTCCTACCTTGAAAACCTACCTATATGACAACAGCAGGCTCATATACATTTTAACTGATAAATTATATCAAACAATTAAAGCAGAAAAAGGAAGGAACACTTCTCCTCTCATTTTAGGAACTCAACATTATGCTAATCCTAAAACTGGATAAAGATAATAGAAGAAAAAAGTATGGCCATAGATAGAAATTTGTTTAACAAAACAAACCATTAGAAGTCAGATCTGGCAGGGTGTAGAAAGTGGTTTTGTTATAGGGATGGCAGTGTTGGTTCAGCATTGGAAGATCCACCCCCAAAAGTTATCATTTTAACATAGGAAAGGAAAAAGCCATATGATCCTGGCACTAGTTGGAGAAAAAGTACTGGACTAAATTCTACAGCTGTTCATGGTAAAAGCTATCAGGAGACTAGAAGTAGAACAGAACCTTCTCAACAGATTAAAGACATGTACTCCTTACTTCCAGCAAGAATGCCTTATATAAATGGAGAAGATACAATGCTTTCTCCTTAAGGTGGGGAACAAGGGCAGATAGGCTTACTCTCTATCTGTCCATTAAACTTTGAAACCTAGTCCCCACCAAAATAGTCTGGCAATAAAATGACACAACTAGGATAGGATTGGCATGGCAGAAGAAAAATCTTTATATGTAGATGAAGTGATCATCTACAGAGAAAATACTAAGCAATCTCTAGGAGCCCCTAGAACTTGTACTTGAATTTAGCAGGATTAGAAAACACAAGGTAGATATAAAAATTCAGGACTGTGTATACTTGCTGTAAATGAAGAATTGGATATTGAAATTTAAAAGTTATGTAGGAGTACAAAGGACCTAGAAAAGTTAAAAACAAAAACAGTGTTGGAAGACATTTAGTACCTAATTTTAAGACTTCTTCTAAAGCTACAGTAATCAAGGCAGTGTTGGTGTAAGGAAAGACATATAGATCATTGGAATAAAACAGAGAATCTAGAAATAGAACCACACATATAGGGTCCACTGAGTTTTGAAAGATTATTTAACATTAGCATTTTATAGGCTATAAACTCAATTCAAGAGCCAAGGAAGAGACAGTGTTTTCAGCAGATGGCACTAGAACACCTGGTATCCCTATATAAAAAATTAACCTCAACCCTTTTTTTCCATACATGAAAATAACTTGAAGGGATCTATGAACCTAAATATGAAAGCGTAAAAGTATAAAACTTTAAGAAGAAATTATAAGGGAAAATGTTTGTGAATTCAGGGTAGGCAAGAACTACCTAGGATACAAAAGACATGATGTATAAAAGAAAAAATTGATAAATGAGATTCCATCAAAATTTAGAACTTTAAATGACATCATTAAAATGAAAAGTAGTCCTTAAACAGACCATATTTACAATGCATATAACCTATGACCAGAATATATAAAGAACTCTTACAGCTCATGAATAGACAACCCAATTAAAATGTAGACATAAGAAGATGATAAATAGCCAGTATAGCACAAGGAGTGGTGTGCAACTCTAGAATCAGAAAAATACTAATCAGTACAATAATAAGATTGAATTATACACTCATTAGGGAGATGAAGTTAAAAGTTTTAAAAGCCTTGTCATGACTTTTTCTTTTTGTTGGATTCTCCCCCTTTGCATTTACTTTGTCACACACAATGGATTCATTCTGCTGGGTTTCCTGGGGTTGTGATCCTCATTGTCTTTTCCTAGGGTATTGTCTAAAATTTTTTGGAGTGCCGGTTTTGTATTCATGAAGTTCCTGAGGTGCTCTTTGTCATGAAAATATCTTATTTCTCCATCAATTTTGAAAGATAGTTTTTCAGGGTACATCAGTCTGGGTTGGAGGCTGTTTTCCTTTAGGGCTTGAAATACATCACTCCAAGCTCTTCTTGCCTTGAGGGTTTGCATTGAGAAGTCTGCTGTGATTCTGATGGGCTTTCCTTTGTATGTGATTTGTTTCTTTTCTCTCACTGCTTGTAGAATTTTGTTCTTCTGTTGGATTTCTAGAATCCTGTTATATGCCTATGTGTCGATTTTTTTGATTAAGGCTAGCTGGAGTCCTATATGCCTCACTTATCTGTATGTCATGTTCTTTTCCCCTCCTTGGGAAGTTTTCTGCCATCACTTCTGTGAACAGTTTTTTTATGTCATCTGCACTCTGTGCTCTTCATTGACTCCAATCAGTCTTATGTTATTCTTCTTTGCATCATCTAGCAGCTGTTGGATTGATTTCTCATGTTCCCTTACAGTTTTAAACCAATTTTTCTTTTCCTCCTCACTAATTGCAATCTTATCTTCTATATGTGAAATTCTATGCTCACATTGGTTCATTCTGCTGTGCAGACTTTCAATAGAGTTTTTAATCTCCTGGAAATCTGTTTGGATCTGTTTTATGGATTCCATTTGTTTCCTATGTTGGGATTCCATCATGTTCCTCAGATCCTCTATTTTTTTATCTGTGTCCTCTCTAGATTTATTAATCATGTCTTGCACCATGAGCACAATCTTTGCTGTTGAGTAATTATTTCTGATTTCATTTTTCCTTGATCCTCTTTTGTTGCCAGTTCAGAGAGTCCAGGTGGTTGAGTATCAGATTGTTCCATCTCATCTCCCTTTGGGGTTTCTGTAGGTGATCTGGAAGTCTGTTTTTGAGGCTTGTTTACGTGTCTTCTCTTTTCCATGGTGGCGGGGGTGCTTCTGGCACCCACGCGGCTCACCTCTGCCCTAGGAGCTTGGGATGGAAGCAGGGGAGCTTCCTTCCAGGTTCTGGGACTGGCTCACCTTCTCTGCCCTAGGAGCCTGGTATGGCAGTGGGGGAGCTTCCTTCCAGGTGCTGGGACCAGCTGAGCTTCTCTGCCCTAGGAGCCTGGGATGGAGGTGGGGAGCTCACTTTTTTTTTTTTAAGAGTAGGAAAAATTTATTGTGAGAAAGAAAGCTTCTGCCTAAGAGAGACAGAAGGTGGACCAGAACGTGGGTTGCCCACTCACCCCACTTTTCAAAGATGTTTTATACAGCAAAGCCATGTAGTGAGGTGGGTATAAAGTGGGGCAAAACTATAAGACCCAATGGAAATTTACAAGGTAGGCATGAGGTGGGACAAAACCATGACCAACCAATAAGATTACAAGTACAGTCACCCAGGTAATAGTGATTAAATGGGGATCAAATGGGAAGACAAGTCACATACAAGGAATTTTCCATTTAGAATATCAATCACTGGTATCTGTCTCTAGGGGAAGTAGTACTTCTTTTCCTTTTTATAATGCTAACCAATGAATGTGCCTCAGTTGTTCTCCTCAGTTGTTGGTTCCTTGCTGTGTTGGTTCCTGGAGGGCTGGCACCTTAAGGGAGGCCCTGTCTACCTGCCAACAAGATACCTAATTAACTTACCTATCTATAATATTCCCCCCTCTGAACAAGAACCCCTAACTTCTGTGAGGGGGTAAAGGGCGAAGACAGGTCTGACTACTTCCAGCTAAAGAGGGTCATAGTTGTGATCAGTGGTTACAGGTACTCTACAGAGAGTCTATCTAAAGGCCCTCAACAGGTGCCAGTCATTGTCATCTTGGTAGTCATATAGTTTTGAGTCTGTTTCCATTGCTCTGCCGCTGCATCTCCTTCAACCTTTGCACCACTATTTTCAAGATTGTATTTAATTGCCTCTGTGTGCATATGCATGTTGATATGTAACATTGTTACTACTAGTTTGAGCCTCTATAATAAAAATGATAATCCAACCTAGTTTTGTTTGCTTCCAACAATTTTTCAACTGTATCATAGTGCCTCATTCAGTCTTGCATCTTTTATACATCTAATTTCTTTTTTAAATTAATTTTATTGGTACATTTTAGGTATACAATATAATGACATTCATCATTGGAAATTTGTACCTTTACATAATCTCTCTTGGTTCTTATTTTTTCCCCTTTCCCTTGCCCTCCCTTTTTACAAAGACTTTGTTTGCATTTTTTATTTTCTCATATTAATTCCATTCCTTTCTTTCCTTTCTTCTATCTCTCCCATTTCCCCTTCCCCTTTGCCCCTTTTCTTCCTATTTCACATAATCTATTATACCTTTTAGTCCTTATTTACACTTTCAGTTTCTCACACTAGAGAAACTATTTGGTATTTGTACATGTGTTATACATCTAATTTCATGCCTGTCCTATAGTAGATACTCAGTAAACATCAACTGAATAAATAAATAATACATAATTTGCCTTGGACAAATGGAAGCATTGTATCAGTGTGTGAGGAACCACAGTACAATTGAGTATGTAGAGACCTGGAGCCAGATTTCTAAAGTTTTAAGGTTCTAAATATCATTCTGATTACTACAAACTAAATAAACTTGGAAAATTTATTTACGTTTGTGAGTAATCTCATAAAATTTTTTGAGAACAAAGAAAACTGTCAGATTTTAGGATGTGGTTTCTCTTCTCCCCTTCTCTGATTTAATTTTCTTTGTTCTAAATAATGTTCCTTATTATTTATACTCATATTATCTATGAGCTGACAGAATGGATCACCACTGTTCCTGGGAAAGTGGTTATCTTGGTTGGAAACAAACTAGAAACATGTAGCATTACCAGGACCAAAACAGTTTATACACAATTTATGCATCAATGAACCCTTCTAGTACCGTGACCCTGTTTTTCAGAACTTGTGTTCTTCTTTAATAAAATTTCTAATGCAAGCATATAGGTGGTAGTTTTAAAACTCCAAGTAACACTGGCAAAATTTAGTTCTCTATATAAAGTAATAAATCCAGAGATTGAAACAATTAAAACATTCACTGCTCCACAAGAAATGGCACATATGTGAAATAATTAGAGAATAAAATAGCATTTCTAAATTTTGAATGTATAAAATTGTAAAATTTTTATCTCCAAACCATAGGAACTCCTGGAATGCATCAAAATCATACTATAAGAGTTACAAATTAATTAATTTCTCATGAAACTAAAACATGATCTGCCTCACTGTGATCCACAATAGATGTGTGTGGGGGAAGGAAAACAATAAGGAATAAGGAAAGTAGAAAGGGGGAAGGAAGAAAATATATGAAGTGACTGGGTCAATGACAAAAATCCCTGTTTTTTGTAAATATTGCAAATATTTTTATAAATACTGCATATCTGGCAGGAAATATAATTTAATATATAAGATGACATGGTATCCTATAAAGAGTTTAAGATATTATTCTCTAGTTATTTTTGTTTTGAAAAATTATTTTTCCATAGAACTGCTTTTATATTTTCTTTTTAATGCCCATTTGTATTACATTAAAATAAAATAATTTTTTAAAAGAATAATATAGATAGGAACATGGAATAGCAAAAAATATGTGAAAGAGCAATATTTTGCCCCAATGACCTGCACTACACCTTTTAAAAACAACCACAAATTTTGGAGTGGCCTTTCTGTTGTTACTGAGCTTATGTGTCACCAACAGTATTTACTGCAATTCCAGGATGCAAATAATAGGGAAAAATATGTGTTCAGGTTTTTTTAAGTATTTGTTTTATATATGAAAAAGCAACTTTGAGGTTTATGGAGAAATGAGCTCATATTTTGGCTCTGAATTATTTGCAATAAAATATCTGTTTACAGCCTCAAAATAGCAGAACTATGTTGCTGTGTGAAAATAAACGAAGTAATGCATTTCTTTTACTTGTGAAGACAGCAGATATGTAAGCTTCACTGGTTTCTAGTTTTCCTTTTATGAAGATAATAGCTCAGTGGTGTTTCAAGGTTATATTATTTTTAAAATATACTGTATGTGCAAACATAGAGTCTGCGAGGCTTTTCAAAACATGTGTCTACAACAGAGCTGTTTAGTTTGACAGAGCTTCAAATGGCAGGATACTGTGTTGAATGCAAAACCAAATTCTGAAAGTGAAGAGCTAAAAGGGAGTTGAATGGGCTTAAATCTTGACAAGGTTCAACATTTCTTTGTCTCAAGATGACAATCAAAACATCCCACAATGCTCTCAAAAAATTTTAAGTGGTTTCTTGGGACTTTCCCTGGAAAAGCTTTTTGGTCCACTACTTATTTCTGAATGGCAGATCCTTGTGTATTTTTAAATAGCATGTACTTGTCATTATGTAATTTATGGCATAGATGGAATAACTCAATGTTCAAATTATACAAATGGAAAACGTGTCAACATACTTCCTTTCATCAAATACAGGAATACCTGTATTCTAATATTACTCCAGGGTACACTCATAGATAAAGGCTGAATAGAAAACATGAAAATACAGCAAGCATAATCTAGCAACACTTTGAGTGAAATTCAGAAAAACAAACACCTTTCCTGTAATTTTTCTCCTATAACTCCAGAAATGGCTGGGAAAATCACTAAATACATAATAGCAAAATATATATTACTTTATAGATAAAGAAATGAGGGCCAGGGATGTAGCTCAGTAGCACTGTGCCTGCCTGACAAGCATAAGGTCCTGAGTTCAATCCCCAGTACTGCAAAAAAAAAAAAAAAAGAAAAAGAAAAAAGAAATGAACGAATCAACATAAAGAACCACAATTGAAAATACAGCATGAGCACATTACAAAACAGAGAACTGAATTCTTGTTAGTGTTCATAAACATGTAGGTAATATGCCAAAAATGTATTGATTCTGACTCCAAAGAACTGGGACAAAGGACTGTCCAACAGCCACATCTCCAATTCAATACCCATTATTCCCACTTTGATTTACAAATATAAACAAGAAGCATAGATTTAGATGTCAATATTACGTTATATTTATGCCTTTCTTTTACTCTAGTAACTAAAATAAGGTTACAAAACCCCCACATGCAAAGAAGGCCTGTTCTATTTAGAAGTGCCTAGACTGTGCACCATTCTCCGAACTTCCCCTCTCTCCCACCATGTCTTATATGGCACACCTAGAATACATGAGATGTAATTTTCTGTATCAGTTACTCTATAGTCCAAAACTCTGATCTGTGAAGTCTTGACCCTTTATGAATCAACAATCATCCCCAATTATAGATTAATAAAGTGTTACGGTTTGTGTCAAAGCCTTCTGAGGTCTTAGGTGGGGCTTCTTCAGGGGGGACTGGATCTAAGTGTGTGATTCATGGTACAATGCTAGACCCAAGGGCACTAGGATTAAGGGCGTGAGTGCTACCTGCCCTAAGTAGTCTGATTAAGAGAAAAGGACTAGAAAAGTCCCTTGTTGCTTTTGCTACCTCATGGGCACATAAACTGTTTCTACTCTGTAACACCCCTCTGTCATGTGCCACTCTGCCTTGGAGCCAGCTGATTATTAACTGAAACCCCTACAAACTGTGAGCTAAATAAACCTTTTCTCCTTTAACTTTGGATGTCAGATATTTCATTTCAGTAAAGAGAGAAAAGTAACTAAGACATAAACCATGTCCCACAAAACTGGAACATGACCTGGCTCGCTGTACAGCACAATAAATATGTGTTGGAAAGAAGGGAGGGAATGAATGAGAAAAATAAGGGACAGAGGAAAAAGGAAGAAAGAGTGAAAGAATGGAGTATATTTATATCAATTGTGTGGACAAATCTCCACAACACACTTTTGCAAATATTGTGTAATAATGTACATGTTAAGTAATTTAATTTGATATGTAAGGTGTGATCATAAATATGTACATTTGTAGATCTTGCGCTACCTATGAAAATTTAGATGACTTCACGTCTCTGAATACTAGCATCCTGATAAATTTTCCAAGGTAAACAAATCCACCTGAAAACAGTCTTGAAGGAATCAAGGGAACAATTTATCTATGTGAAGAAGATGGACTGGTACATCACAGATACTAATCTCCCATAGCTCCACAATACTGAGAATTAAAAACTTCTCATTTCACTTGATATCCATACGTTTTCTACTTATGACCTTACATCTACACCAATTTGTATTTCAAGTCTCTGAACTCCAGTTATGGAGAGATGGAAGCAGACAATATAGGGAGTTGGATGTGTAATCAAATTCCTTTAAACTACATTACAAATGGTAAAACTGCAGCAAAAACACACCCACTCTGACCATAGGCATCTAATCATCTTTGAAGATAATGAAATTTACCTGGGGAGTTTATCTGGCCAAATAAAGCAATTTTTCCAATGACTAGGTACATGTAAAGAGTTATGTCCTTTAACAAGTAATCTGTGAAAGGAAAAATAATGTCTGATTCCTGTAACTATACTAATCTTTCAGTCCCCTAAGCCTATCTGTTTGGCAGTAGCATTCTCTTTTTCTAACTCTCTTTTTCCCAGTGAGTAAAGGAAAAGATTTTTCTTTTCAATGCCCACGGCCTAAGGGCAGAGTCAAAGATTAAACACTCTAATTATACTACATTTTCACAAAGCTTCTCTTCAGTTTCCCATACCTATTTGGTCCACCCCTATAAAAGCTTATCCTTTCTTACAAATGGTTTTGAGGAGTAGCCACTCTGTATTCATCACATTAATTGTTTAAAAGGAAGCATAGTAAAGATGGATAAAAATCTGTTGTAGCAAAACGTGTCTCAGAGGAACTCCACTGTCTACTAGCTTTTGTGAAGTTTTAACAAAAAGGAAGAGATAGGAACCAATATTAAAACTCAGTCTTAAGTATTTGAAAGAAGAGTTGTCAACGTTCTCTGGTTTGGATAAGTGTGTGCCAAAGACCCAAGTATTAAAAGCTTGGTCGCCAGCTTCAGGCAATATTTGGAAGTGATGGAATCAGAGAAAGATCACCAAGGTGGGCTCTTAAAGGAAATATTGTAACATGAGGATCTTTCTTTCTCTCTCTTTGCTTCCCTGCAGCCATGAGAGCAGCTCCTCTATCATTATCTTCATGTTTGCTGCCTCACCACAGGTCCAAAGCCCAGGGTCTCAAAGAACATTGACTGAAAGAAACCTTTGAAACCATGAGCCAAAATAAACTCTTCTTCTGTATAAGTTTATTACCTCAGGCATTTTGTCAGAATGACAGAAAACTACTGAAGACATAACATATCTGTCTCTCCTAGGGCAGCCTAACATACAGTAAATTCTCGACACTGATATGCACAGGAGAGTTCCAGTTTCATAATTTAAATGAACAGCAATAAAACAAATTTGTTAAGATAATATGATACTATGACCCTTAGCTATCACCTTCTCTTATTGCAGTCAAGTAAAACATAGTAATACAGAACACTCATTTGGAAACTAGAAGTGTTATTTTAATTTTGATTTCACTATGTGCTAGGCAGGAGATTTCATGTAAGCAACTTGATCCAAAGGCTTATGTATCTGAAAAATAATGATGCTAAGATTAACTACCTCATAGCACTTTATAAAGATTAAATCAAATAAAACATGTAAAATATGTATATAACACTTTGTTTAACAAACATTTAAATTTCAATATGGGAAGTTTATTATAGTCATATTATTTTGTAGTGAGTGAAGTCAGTGTTTTACGAGTTGACCATTCCCAGGATGTGTCTACCACTCAGATGTCTCAGCCTGGAGAGTTTCTGTGGAGAGCGTATAACCATGGTCCACATTACCATCACCCATAGCAAGTGTCTGCCAAGCTTTTCTAAACAGTTATTGTTGTTGCTGGGGTTGTTGTTCCACATCAGAAAAATCAGCCCTCACTGGTTTATTTAGACAAAGAGGCATAGATTGATTTGTGTCCTTCCGGATTTTGCATGTGGAAGTTCTAACTTGCAAAGCATGAGAATGTAACTTGATTTAGAACTATTACCAGGGATAATCATAATTTAGTAAGAGTAGTTCCTTGTAAAAGGGAAAAGTTAGATGGACACACAGTCAGAGAGATCGGGTGCTGATGAAGGCAGAGAAGGTGATATTCAAAGTCAAGGAGGGTAAACAGTTTCCAACAAATCTCCGGAAGCTGGGACAGAAGCATGGAGCCGGTACCTCTCTTTCCCAAGAAGGAAACAACCATGTCTTCAGATTTCTAGTTCGAAGTGTGAGAAAACCCATTTCTGTTGTTTATGTCATCCAATTTATGATACTTTAACATGGTAGATCTAGATTATATGCAGTTAAGACTTCCAACTTAATTATGAAATACTTGTATTGTTCTAGAACCATTCTAATTTTTAGAAAAAATGACAAATTTTTTCTCTGATTCATGTATTTAATATTTCTAAGTTAAATTCTTAGAAGTACATGTATTAGTCAGGGTCCAAGTAAGAAACAGGCAACATTCTCAACGGAGACTTTTTTTAATGAAGGAACTATTTACAGAAGTATAGACAAGGATAGAGAATATACAAAATATGTATAGAAACCTTGGAAACACCATGTCGCTAACACTGATACTATCATTCCAGATTGAAGAAGAAAATGGAATCATTGAAGCCTGCTTGAGAGCCAAAGCCACAGTGAAAGCACTGCCAGACAAAAATTGTCATCATAAAAGGACAGGTATAGCAAGAATCACATTGAAGCAGAGGCACCATTGTATGAGAAAGTACTCTGACTTCTGAGTCTCCTGTAGCTGATTCCAAACAGAAGACAAAATTATTCCAGCAATGCATTCCATCCCAGCAGCCTTCCTGGGCTCAGAACAAGACAAGGAAGGGGAGACAATGGACCTATTGGAAAGAGAGAATAATGGGAACTGATTATAACAGTTCATTATAACAGTTCATTGTAACACTTTTGGCTACATGCAACAAATTGTCAAGCTAAAAATGGCTTAAGCAAAATGTAACTATTCTTCATTTATAAAAAAAAACTTTAAATGTCTTATTATATGAAATTTCAGAGTGGGTTCAGCTACTTAGTGATATCAGGGCACCAGTTAAACTTCCTCAGGCTTCTCCTAATTTTCTTTCATGATGAAAGACCTGTGTTTTCAAACATCACATCATTACACAAATAAGTTCAAAGTCAAACAGAAAATGATGAGAGAACTTTCTCTTTATATTTACCTCATTTTGCTGAGTATGGTAATTTTCCCTAGATGATAGCCCTTTATATCTTATAGACCAGATATCTGGGTCACATAACTACCACTGACAAAAGGAAAGAGACGTGTCATGATTTTCTTATATTAACTATTCATCACCTGGATCAGGTGACTCCATCCTACAAGAAGAGGCAGGCTGATAAGAGAGCAAATTTGAGCTGAATGAAGCAGAAGGATCTGCAAGAAAGGCAACCATTACATACCTGTATTTCCAGAGCTCATGATCAAAACACATTACTCTCCCAATACTGCCAACACCTTTCAGTTCTACTCTTTCTCTTCACACAGTTTTGATATTGAGGTTCAATGCTAAATTTTCTCATAATCTCAGAGTCTAAAAAAACCAGACCTTGTCCCACCTTTGTTGACACAATCTTAGCAATCACATATGCTTTCTCTGCTCATTTAATGAATTCATACATAGAATAACTTCAGCATATCCCTGGCATCTTAGTCATTATCACGGTGACAAAAAGACAATTTGGAAAATACTAAGTCAAGGCAGGTTTTGACAATAAAAGATAAAAGATTTAGCTCCAGAATTAATATTTCAAAAAGTCAATGTTGGTAATATTGTAAAATTGGTAAGACTATCAAAAAAGCTGATTTCAATCTCATTTCCTTCTAATTCACTGTGTAATCTGGAGTTACGAAGAAAAGTCTCATAACCTCTCTGGTCTTCTTTCTTCATCTATTATATGAAGGTATTAACTTCATAACTACCTTACAGAATAACTATGAGCAGTTTGTGATTTGGGGGACAGTGTAGACTTTAAGGTTCAAATGATAATAATCAACATTTTTTAGTGGTTTTCAATTTACAAATTGCTTTTAAAAGAAAGAAGAGGCTGTTTTTTAAAGTGTTGGTTAAAACCTTCAAAGTTTGTCATATTTTCTGATGATTTTACCCTATTCTGCTTGGTAAGTATTGATATATTAATAATGCATGCTTTGATTTCCACAAAGTAGCCTAGATTTGGCAGGTTTCTTTTCATATAATGAGCCAATCCCTTATTCTAGCTGGTTTCCAGCTTGGGCAGGGGAAGATCACAGTGTACACTGAAAGAACAAGAGAGATTCCTGTCTGTAGAAAACTTGATAATCATAGTTACTATCATTTCCTCACAGGTCTCTCAAACCTGACAAATGCACAGTAGCCAAATTTAAATCTTCAATTTCATGAAAATGTCACCTTAACATTTTCATGTTGGAGGAAAGCTAACCTTAGAAAGCTTAAATAATTGACTTATATAGGTACATTTTGTATTTTAAAAGCTTACTTGAGTTCAAAATGTTCTCAATTACATGTTCTTAAAGTATCCTGAGTAAATACACCTCCATTTCTACAGAATTTCTAATACTTTTAAGCCATTAAGTTACCAGACTCCTAAAATGGTGCAAGAAAAATATATTCGTTCTTTTTAGAACTGTTCCTAAGATGATCAAACATAACTTAATCTCCCTCCTAAAATGACAATTGATTTCTTGTTTTCACATGAAAACTGCTAAGTTTAAAGAAGCAAGTAAGTTGTTATATTTTCTTATAAAAAATCTACTTTGAAATAAAGATGAAGATAGCTTTAACATCATGTAGTGTTTATATTAGGCAGCTGAGACCCCCATCATTTGTTCATAATAAGCCAAGAAATACATGTACCGCAATATGGAATATGTGATACAGTTTTATGAGAGCAGAAAATCTATTTATTACTTGTGTTTGTGAGACTTTGCAAATAAGCATTAAACAATATATCCTATGTAACTGTGAAATGATAAACAATTTAAAAATACTAAAACGTGTGCATTATTTTATTAATGCATTTGAACACATTCAAAAGACTACACTGTATTCAACATTAACTAAAACAAGTTTGCTTGATACATGAATAGTTAGAATTTGTGCTTCATGGGTATTTCCCAAAGTAACCTTCATAAAACCTCTACCATCATTAAGGCTATTTATAAAATAAGAGTGAGCTTGTTATGTGAGCAATGATCTGGCTCCTTTGGAAAGAAAGTCAGACATGCTAGGACCAAGTACCTTGGATGGAAGCTGGAAGTCAAGCTATGAAATTTTCTCCATCCAAGTACTAACTAGTCCCAACCCTGCTTAGCTTCCAAGATCAGACAAGATTGGGCGCATTCAGGGTAAAGGTACAAATTCCCAATGATGAATGTCATCATATTGTATACCAAAAATGTACCAATAAACAATGAATTTAAAAAATTTTCCAGTTCTATTACTTCACTGGCCATTACTGCTACTGGAAAATGTAAACCAATAAAATTAGAACTTATTTTCTTGACTCTCACTGTAGAACCATTTTTACATTCTCACTAGTAATTATTCTGTCCCCATTTGGAATTGCCTATGTCATAATGAATCTCTTTTCTCTTTTATCTGCAAAGTGAGTGAGAGTATCATCTCAGGGATGCAAAAGCTTCTTTTCTGACAGTTGTAGAATCAGAATCGTTTTATTGTGTTTTACCATCAAAGAATTTGACAATCTAAAAGTTAAAACATGGATAAAACAATTGTATGCATGTGGTAGGCTTATTCTCTTCTTGACCCAGGAAATGTGTGTCGCCACATAGTAAAAATTTATGGAGAGTAGAATTTGAGTAATTTAACCTGCTGTTTCTGCAATTAGATTGTTCTTCAAAGAAAGATGCTATTTAACACACAATTCACAAAAATGATGCTACTAGAGTTTGCCTCCGCAAAAGAAAGGAGTTATTCATTCTCCGTTTATCTTAGTGATTAACTCACTTATTCAAATTATTGGCAGAAAGCACTCTGAGCACCTCAAAAAGGTACATTCAATCAGTTTTACCTAAAGAATATTGAAGGTTGATTTCCAAAGCAAATAGAAAATCTGGGCATTGTATTGAAGGACAAGGGTAATAAAGAAGGAGAATCAGACCATTGGTCCCTACCCCACCAAGCACATTCATCCAGCCCTCCTCAATTGGAAAGCATAGCAGCAAAAGTAAGGATGGCTTCAATGTACTCAGAAGGTGACTTACATGAATTCTTCATATCTCTGGTTCTTCCTCCTCTCACTTTCCACAGTCTTCCCTTTTTAAGCATCATCTTGTGTCCCTTCCCTAGAAAAATGTACATCTCTGTGTTTGGTGTTTGTACTTTATAAAGTCTTACAATTTTTTTAGACTCATCACTTGTCCTTGGTTGTTTTCCTCCTGCAAGCACCTTTCAGAATTGCCAAGAAGTATGAGTCTTGTTCTAATGAGTATTTGTGCATCCTCATTCGGCTGAAGTGAACTGGTTGATCCAGCTCCTCTGGGAGTAGAGAAATCAGTAGAGGGGCAAGGAGTATAGCTCTTGGCTATACTGTTCCTCCCATGAATTCTTCACTTGATCTTAGCCAAAAGGCCGAGAAGTGATGCTCCCATGAATTCTTGATAATAAATTCATCTCCCCACTAAAAGAATTAATTTCTTCCAAAGATCTTTTTATGAATCCAGTTATCCAAGCTGGTTTTTAATTGCTGTTTAATGTAATACAAGTACATATTAATAAACATTAAAAAAACACTCTTCTTACTTCTATGAAAAAATAAAAAAATATTTCATAATAAAATAATTAAAGAATGACAATAGTTAATACACTGGGTATCATGATTTTCAAAGAATGTTCAAACTGATTTTATTCCATGTAAACCAGTATATTTTCAAAAGTATCCCTGACAACATTTATATAATCCCTGGCTTGGTCAACATTGCATCTTTCCTTCTTTCACCTCATTCACTAGCTCCTCTTGATTTTACTTAACAAATATCTTTTTTCTCTGTTGTTTTTCACACACCTATATCTTCCCTATAGCTGTAGGAATTCCTCTTAACCTGTCATCCAGTGTTTGCCAAGCTGCAAGATTAAGGGCACAGTCTTCCAAACTTCTGAGCCTACCCAGAGCTTTTGACCACACTGCAAGAAGCTACATAAAGGAAGAGAAAATTCAACACAAGACCAGCCTCATTTCTGACACCAACTGCAAGTTTGATGAGTTTAATAGTCAAGTTACTCTAGAGAAACAGTGCCACCAGAATGTTACATGCACACACATGGACACACACACATACTTGGACATGGGAGAGAAAGGGAGAGGCAGAGAAAGAGAGAGAGGCAGAGAGACAGGGGCAGAGAGGCAGAGACAGAGAGACAGAGACACAGACAGAAACAGAAACAAAAAAGAGACTTCAATAAATTGGCTTGTACAATTGTGGAGGCTTGGCAAATCTAAAATCTGCAAGGTAGTCCAACAGATTAATGACCCAGGGAAGAGTTTCAGTTCAAGGCTACCAGCAGTTTTCTGAAGTATTCCTTCTTATTCAAAGGAGATCACTTGTTGTTCTATCGGGGCTTCGACAGATTGGGTAAATCCAACCCACACTATAATAATGTATTCAAAATCCAACACTTTAAATGTTAATATCATCAAAAAGATACCCTCACAGAAACATCCAAAATAGTGTTGCACCAATTATCTTGGCTCCATGACCCCAAGTAGACACACAAAATTAACCATCATAGGAGTTTCACAATACTGCCTTCATTTACTGTAAAATCTCACAGAACTCATGGAAATCTATTATACCCACTGTTGCATTTATTGTAAGGAAAGGATGCAGGATAACAGCCAAAGAAAACAATGCATCAGGTGGAAGAGTTTCAGAGTCCCTTCAGAAAGTGTTACCTTCTTGGTATTGATATGTAACCGTAGAAATGGAGTATGACCCTTCAGGGGGCTCAGCTGAGCTTTGGGGTCCAGAGTTTTATTGAAGCTTCATTATGTAGGCATGATTGAGTGATAAACTGCCCAGACAGTTGAACTCAATCTCTGCCCCTTACTCTCCCTCACCCTGATATCACATGGCCTAAGACTATCACCATAGGTCACATAATCAGTATAAACTATCGGATAAAACCCCAGGGTCCCACTGTATAAAACAAAGATGATTCTATCATTCAGAAAGTGTTAGAAGTTGGGAACAAAGGCCAAATCTCTTTTTGAAGGAAGGCCAAGTCCTTAGTACACACTTTTTTATCTTTTTACAAGCTCAGTCTAAATCCTTTATTGCAGGACCTTTAAGGGGCTGATTCCTCAGCATAAATTACTCTTCCCGCTCCTCTTTGCCCAATTAAGTAATAATTAATATCTCTCATTTCTTAGCACTCATACTTTTGATTATATAATTAAAGTTTTCTTTTCCGCAAGACCCTCAACTGTATCAGGGAGAAATTCTGTTTATTTTTTTCTCCATAGTATATCTAACTACTTAGCATAGTATTTAGCACATAATAAATGTGAATAAAAACATGCCTACTCTTATAGTGAATGGTTTTGTGTTCAGAATGATCACCCTAGGCTCAAGAATTTGCTTTGGTGAATAGATTTATTCTCTTATCACATTATCAGAACATATTTGTGGAGCACTTGAGGTAAAACTTTTATTAATTCAAATTTGTGATATGTGAAACCCTGCCAATGTGAGGAAAACATTTGTAACAGTAAGCTTAATTGTCAATTTGATTGTCTTTGGAGCCATCTAGATGATTATTAGAACACAGTTCTAGGCGTGTCTCCATAGATCATGGAGACATGACCTTGGAAACTGTATCTGGTGCCTAGTCCTGTCCTCTCTGGCACTGTTCCCCATGCTCTGCTTCCTGACTGTGATGAATTGAGCAGCTCTGCTACAATATGCCCTTCAACTATGAAGTTTCTGCCAGTTGACAGTAGACTGAACCATCTGAAAATGTGAACCACATAAAATTCTCTTCCTTGAAGTTGTGATGTCAGGTATTTGGTCCCAGAAAAGGGAAAACTCACTATGATGACATTAAGAACCACTGTGCTATGCAAATAAAAATTATAAAGAAATGGGATCTATTAAATATGAGATTGATATCAATCTTTCCCACTTCAGGTAATAGTAAATATAAACTGCCTGAGAAATTTTATTCAAATACCTAGAACTAAACAAATATTATTATCTTTAACTCTGATTTGAAATAGTTTCTGTTCAGGACCACAGCACTAGTGCTTGAGGCACACATCAACAACAAAACTGCCAAAAGGAATCTGCACAAGTCCAGGGTAATGAGTCTTGTTGATCACAATGTCCTCTCATTATTTGTTTGCATACACCCTAGTGTGCCATCTCACAACACATATGCAGAGGGAGAAACCAGAGCCTGGTTGTGTGTTTCCTTCTTTCTTTCCAACACAGATGTTTGGTGGCACTCAGGAGACAAAAATAGCACAAATACTGAGCCACATTTATGTTTGTGTTTATCTTCAAATATTTCAAGCTGGTTTGAAGCCATGAATTTTCTACCCATAATTACAATTATACCTCTGGGTGATATTGTGGATGGCTTGCTATGCTTTTAACAAGGTAAAAAATTTTGTTTCTGGGAATTAGTGGATGAATGTAATCATTCTAGAAGCAACAGTATGTATCATAAAGAATCCAAATCAATATTGTTGTGGTAAAAGTTGATGTGTCAGTTGTTCTTTTCTAAATTAAAATGAAAAAAATCAGAATTGGAATAAACAGGTAATATTTTCATAAAGGCTGAAATTTGTAAATGCACACATTCTTTTCAAAGATAATAGAAAATTGAGAATTTGAGAAACTATATTGTGAATTCATTCATGAGCAGAAAATAAGTTAAATTGTCCAGCCTCACCATACCCTGAAATACAAATTCACGAACTCCCTAGATGTCTTAAGAGTGCCTCATGCTTGAAATTCCTTGAATTCCCAGAACTGACTTGGAATTATATTCGAAGAATTGAAATGTTGGACCTCTTGGATTTTTCTTGTTTTCCCTGCTTACAAGGTAAAAATATACTTGAAATCCCTTACAAGGAGGAAAAGACACTGAAACAATAAGGCAATAAAAATAATAAAATTTAAGTATGGAGACACTTTGGGGCTAAACTGAGTTAAAGTAGTTACATTTCCAGAATGGCTAAAACTTACCCTTTTACACTTGATCTTAGACAAAATGCCAGGAAGCTTTGAAACTTACTCTTTTTTTCAGTGAATGACACTAACTGTACTACAGGACTATTGTGTGCCAGGCACTGACCAGATGCTGAAAGATATCTTATTTTCTTATTTTTGTGGAAGAAAACACAAAGTATCAGAAATGTTGTCTTCCAGGAATGTAAATTTTGTAATAAATGACAACTAAAATACCAAAAAGATTTATTCTAGCCTGTTTTCATAGAAATCTGCACAAATTATAACCTCTTGAAATGCCCTGTCCTTGTAAAGCAGAGTATCAGCACTGATATGCATACAACATGTCCACAATACTTATTGTATCAATGAAGAAAAAGAAGGAATGGCAGAAAAAATACAGGAAGAAAGGATTAAAGCTTTTGCTAAGAACTCAGATTTCTCTTTAAAATCAGAAACTCGATCATGCCTTTTCCTTGTAACTTTTTATGTCTGGCTTGGAAAATTTAAGTGAAACTTATAGAACTTTATTCAAGTAAAAAAATAAAACAGAATATGGATGAACATATGTTGTGAGCATATGTTGTGAACTTTTGTCACATTGTTTAGGCAGTACATTGCCTTTTTCTTTTGGTAACTTCTTGATTTGGAATTATATTAGAATTAAAATTGTTGGACATGTTTTGTTTTGCTAGGCTTCCAAAGACTTTTTGAAGTGTATATGTGAATTTTAAGAATCAAAGTCTCTCCTGTATTTCCCTTGGAAAAAGTGAAATCATCCAAAAGAGGAAAACATATAGATTTAGGGGCGCCAGGGATTTAGCTAAGTGGCACTGTGCCTGCCTTGCAAGCCAAAGGTCCTGAGTTCAATCCCCGGTAACAGAAAAAAAAAAAAAGAAAACATATAGATTTATAACAGAATATAAATGTAATTTTATAGTTTTTCTTATGGATAAATCTGTATTACATTGTAGAAATGGATCTCTCTCTCTCTCCCTCCTCCCTTATTTTTCTTCATAAAGCAGTCTATAATATAAAATTAGAGAGATCACAATTTCTGATCATTAAAATGATTCCACTAGACCTTATGTGTGATGGTTCACTTCCTCAGTCCTTTCTCTCTCCCATTAAAACTTTCTCACTCCTTGTTCACCAGGATTTTTCCAGCTGATTCACACTTCAGCTTTTACTAAGTTGTAAATTAATGCTACCATTTATAGCTTAAATTAATGCTCAGATGTTTTAACTTTTGCCTTTTCATTTAGTTCACAAATGTCCTAACCCAAAGAAGTAGCTAATGAAATATTCCCGAGACAATGCTAAAAGAAAATGTCTGAAAATAGAAGAATAGATCAGAATAGAACTGAGTTAGATGAACTCAATTGGATCAGAAAAGATCCCTTCCCATAAAAGAAGCGTTATTGTTAGAGAATGACATCTTTCAAACCTTCTGAGGCTGGGGAACTTGATCTTTTGATAACTTCAGTCTTCATGCCTTCCCAGTTAAGTTTTAAGATGTTTTTCTTTTCCATATCTAGAGCCTTCTATGAATCACTTTAAAGATCAAAGAAAAGGAAAACTGTCAGTAATCTGTCAAATACACTAGAAACTATAGAAAGTCTCAAGATGTGCATCAGTCTAAAGATTTCAGAAAATTACTTCTCCAAAGTAACCACTTACAAGTGAACACTTGCCTTCCTCAATCATCAAGAATCATCTTTATTGAGTCAGTTGAAGGAGCTCTTCATTTTTTACTTTTTCTTGATCAGAATTTCATTAAGCTGTTCTTTAATGTTTCATGACTTTGTTTGCTCTGGATTTACATTACTCAGCCATATCCCTTAAGCTTAATTAAGTTTGTCTGTTCATGCTTTGAGTACTTTTCTCTGTTCTGCAGCAAAATGGGTAAAAATCAAGGGACACTCATTCATCCATGAAGCTGTCAGTCTATCATAACTTGAATATTGATTTGGGGGAAGTTGTGACATTCCCTAGGTGAGTATGTCAAGTTTGTTGACAGAGAGCTCTCTCCTTAATTGAGTATGATGTTTGTATGGAAAGTGATGAAGGATGTCAGTGTTGTGTAAGTTTTCTCTCCCACCATGTGTGCAGTAGAGAGTAATAATATTCCATCATGTGCTGACCAAATTCCATGTGCCTTGTCTTACTACTTCAGTATTTTTTCTCTTAAAGACCTGGGAGCAATACAGTTATTCATCCAAGAGACAATTATGCATTAAAATAACTTGAAGCATGAAATATCAGATGGGGATAGCCATAAATGATTTGCCACATGAGTAATAATTTTAATTTGGTAGCTAAATTTCCAGTGTAGTTTTACTCATCTGTAATATGGGAATAATGATCATCCTTCCTGTCATTAACTACTTCTCCACAGTGTTGTAAAGATTAATTTATGTTCTTAAATGGCTTTTCAAATGAAAAGTGCAGTGTAAATGTTAGTTTCTAAAGCATAGCCTTTTCTGGCCAGAGCTGGTTTAGTCTCTGATTAACATTTTAAATGCTGTATGAGAAATTAAATTTTCTTGGACAATAGCAGAGCAATATTTTTAGTCAGTGTAAAGTGGTAGTGAAATGCAGTTCTCAATGCTTTAACAAAAATAAAACAAAAAGTTTATCCAGTTCAATTTAACACATATATTGCTTAAACCATAACTTTGTCATTTATGAGTTTATGATGAAAAAAATAACTGGCTTTCAGCCTAACAAATTGCCTTGCATTGCATCAATAAGTTATAGAAATTAGCCTGAAGCCATCTCTGATAATGTATGCAAAAATATTCCAAGATAACATTTTGTAGTCTGATTCCTCAAGTTTTCATTTTGTTTAGATATATATTTAAATGATTGGTCACTAAGGTCTTTGGCTATTTCATATTAGGCAAAATTATAGTACACAGATTCATATAAATATGAATAAAAACAGGAGAAGTAATTTCACTGTGTGTTGGAAACTCTGATTAAGCATTAAAATTGCTGTGCTTCTAAGTAACAAACCAGCTGTTAAAAATCTGCCTGCTTCTTGAGTGAGGGAAATTCAGTGAAGTTTTCTGCCCTCTTTGGGAGTTTCGCTCCTGTAAAAATATGTTCTTCTGACTTTTCTCCTACCTATATGTCCAATCACTCCTTATTTTTCTAGATTCTGCTGCAGCTGAATGAATTTTAAGTCTTTTATCTTGGCATTTGAAGCACATCACCCACAATACCCCAGATCTCACTCAATATTTCCACTTGACTCATACACTTCTTGAACTCAGAAACAAAATGAGGGAATTTAAGCTCTTTCTCCTCCCTCCAAGATCTGTTTTTTCTCTCTCTTGTTGTGTGTGAATGGCAACACCACCCAGCTTGTTGTCACTTCAATGTCTTACCAACAACTTACCAAGATGTTTTTGAGACTTTAATACCATTAATTTCTGGAACAAATTATATTGAGTGTCCACTGTAAACAAAGCACTACGGGAAGTAATGAGCAAACAAAAATGACTCCTGTTCTAAGTTAACTCACAGTCTAGTGTGAGAAAAATATTTTAGTGAAATAAACAAGGTAATACCTAGTCTTGAGAAGGATGTTGGTGGAATTCTGTAGCAACACTGAAGACCATGTCACCTGGAAATCCTTTCCTGCAGAAGTGACGAATGAGTTTATATCTGAAGATTGAACTGCTTCCAAGATTTAGCTTTTACAAACTGCTGCTATGAACACGTCTGTGCAAATATCACTGCAGTATGATGCTTTTAATTCTTTCAGGAAGATACCAAAAAGGGGGATAGCTGGGTCAAATAAATCTTAGAAGCAACCCAAAAGCCTATCAACTGATAAATGGACAGAGAAGATGTAATGTTTTTATGCAATGGAGTACTACTTAGCCAGAAAGGGTAAACTTGAGACATTTATAGCTAAATGGATACACCCAGAGACCATACTCTTAAGTGAAAAAAATCGGACACAAGTGGGTAAATATCACATTGTTTCTCTGGTGTGAGAAACTGAAAGTGTAAAAAAGGACTAAAATGTATAGTAGATATTGTGAAATAGTAAGAGAAAGTTCAAATGGGAAGGGGCACTAGGGAAGGGGGAGGGGAAAGGAAGAAAGGGAAAAAACAAGAAAAGAAAGATAACATAGAAACAAAGTTTTGTATATAAGCAGGGGAAGAAGAGTTGAGGGGAGAGGAATGGGAAAAATAAGAATTAAGATATATTATACAGAGGTACAAATTTCCTATGATGAATGTGATCATTATGTGTATCTAAATTGCACCATTAAACTTAATTAAAAATAAAAAAAATCAGAAGATTGAGAAAAGGGTACAAAGAGAGAAAAAATGGTGAAAGGGGGAAAAGGTTGAATAGGGAGTGTATTTGAGGCAGAAGACAGAGCATATTCTCTTCTCCACATCTAATCAGACCCTAAATCACAAAGCCAGCGCTCTCTTAGGTATCGCCTGTGCAAACCCACCATGCGTTTTCAAGTTCTGCCGCCATCTCTCGTTCCTTTTCTGCTTCCATTATTTCACCACCATTACAGCAAACCGCATGCAATTACCTGCTATCAATTTCTCTCTATTCCCCCTTTCAAAACTCCTACAATTTCTCTCAAAATACAGTGAAGTCCTCACAGACTCTTGACTTCTTTTCCCTCTTTTCTTCCCTCTGCAAATTTTATTATTTTCTTCCCTAAATTATCTTGGTGTTTATAATAGAAATTATGAAAACCTCTCTATCTTCAGTCTTCTCCAATTTTGCTTGTTGGTTTTTATTGCCACAGATGCATAGTTTTTCTCAGGAAATAATAGATTAAAAGGAAAGAGAACAAGAAATTTCAAATACTTTTCATTTATTTTTCACTTCTGTAAGTGAAGAGAATATAACTATTTGGCGGATATACTTCTTACTGTAGCTAATATTTAGGCTCATGTTTGTTCTTATCTATTACAAAACTGGTGAGAAGTTAATTCTAATTTAGAATGTTTATCAGTTTTATAACAAATCAGGAAAAGATGTTTTATGGTAAATATTTTGACCTTCATTTGAACACTGAACATTTGAACATTGGTATGGTCCTAAAGAAAATCCAAACATCATGAATTAACTTTTGCAAAGGACACTGATAAGAGTTTTGCATTTTTAAAAATATAATTCCTACCTCAACCTATATTCTCAATCTACTATGTTAATATTGACTCCAATTTTTTAAAAGTCATTGTATATTATTTCTTTGGTCTGAAATGATGTGTTAAAAATCAGAAGCAACCCTTTTTTGCCCTAAACCTTTCAAATATTCTAAAATCACAGACTCAGCAAAAGCCTGAAATTCAGACAGAAACATGAAAACATTAACAAAAAGTATAACTATTACAGTCCAAATCATTCATACAGGCTCACTTTGTTTTCCAATAATCTAGTGAGATAACTTTTGGTATTTCCATGTTATAGGAGAAAATTAAAATTCAGGGAAGCTAAGATAACTTTCTAGAATATATATTATCAGTTAAAGAATTAGGACTAGGATTGACTTGTACTGTAATTCTGAGTTCACTTAGGATTACTAAACTCTGACTTTTCAAGTCATACTGATTAGCAGCCAGTCAATCAATTGAGCTTGACTACTTCTTTTTCCTTGAAAATATCCCACATTCTGACTCTACACCATATATTTCTAGTTGACATCTCTAGTAATGCAATTCCAATATTTTTTTTTAATACCATGAGGTTATCCAATCCATTTCACTCTCTCCAATTACCCATAATATTCCCAATTTCAATCAGGATGGCAGGTCAACGTGCTACAGCTCCCAGCACAGAGGGGTCTTCCAGGCCAATGTGCTGCAGCTCCCAGTGCAGAGTAGGAGGCTTCCAGGCCAACCTACCACCGCTCCCACCTAAAAGAAGGTGAGTCGCATGGGTGCCAGCAGCACGCCCCCCCCCAAGCCCGTCAAAAAGAGAAGACAGATAAACAAGCCTCAGAACCAGACTTCTAGATCACCTTCAGCAACCCCAAAGGGAAACGAGATGGAACACTCTGATACTCAACCATCTGGATTCCCTGAACTGGCAACAAAAGAGGATCTGGAAAAAATGAAATCAGAAATAATTTCTCACATAACAGCAGAGATTGTGCCCATAGTGCAAGACGTGATTGAGAAATCTAGAGAAGACACAGCTTAAAAAAAAATGGAGGAGATGAGAAACACGATGGAATCCCAACATAGGAAACAAATGGTATCCATAAAACAGATGCAAACTGATTTCCAGGGGATTAAAAACTCCATTGAAAGTCTACACAGCAGAATGAGCCAATGTGAGGACGGAACTTCAGATATAGAAGATAAGATTGCAATTAGTGAGCAGGAAAAGAAAAATTGCTTTAAAATTGTAAGGGACCATGAGAAATCAATCCAGCAGCTGCTAAACAATGCAAAGAAGAGTAAAATAAGACTGACCACAGTCAATGAAGAAACAGGAGAGAGTGGAGATGGCATAAAAAAAACCTTTCACAAAAATGATGGCAGAAAACTTCCCAAGCAAGGGGAAAGAACTTGATATACAGATAAGTAAGGCATATAGGACTCCAACTAGCCTTGATTAAAAAAAAATGGACACACAGGCATATAGCAGTTAGAGAAAAGAAACAAATCACATACAAAGGAAAGCATATCAGAATCACAGCAGACTTCTCAATGAAAACCCTCAAGGAAAGAAGAGCTGTTTTCCTTTAGGGATAGGAATATAGCCTCCAACCTAGATTGATATTCCCTGCAAAACTGTCTTTCAAAATTGATGGTGAAATAAGATACTTTCATGACAAAGAGCACCTTAGGAAATTCATGAATACCAAACCAAAAAATTTTAGACAAAATCCTAGGAAAAGACAATGAAGATCACAACCCCAGGAAGCCTAGCAAAATGAATCCACCAGGCAGGACAAGAAATTAAAAGCAAAGGGGGAGAATTCAAGAAAAAGAAAAAGCCATGACAAAGATAAGTCAATAAGTATCAGTTACAATCATCAATGTTAATGGTCTCAATTCACCAATCAAAAAAAATAGACTGGAAGAATGGGTCAAGAGGCAAGATCCAACAATATGTTGCATACAAGAAACACACTTAATTCAAAAAGAAACTCATAGACTGAAAGTAAAAGGGTGGAAAACAATACTCCATGAGACAGGAACCTGAAAAAAAAGCAGGAGTAGCGATCCTCTTTGCAGATCAAGTGAATTTCAAAGCAACATTGATTAAGAGAGACAAAGAAGGACACTGCATCCTTGTAAAGGGAACAGTCAAAAAGGAAGAGATGACAATCATAAATATCTATGCACCAAACACTAGTGGGCCCTAATATATAAAACAAATACTAATGGACATGAAAAATCAAAGAAGCACTAATACAGTAGTAGTGGGGGATGTCATTTCCCCACTGTCATAAATAAATAGATCAACTAGACAAAGAGTAAGAAATGAAATACTAGAATTCAATCAAACTCTTGAAGAAATGAACTGAACAGATGTTTACAGAGTGCTCCACCCCACAAAATCAGAATACACATTCTTTTCAGCTGCAAGCAGGTCATTCTCCAAAATAGACCCTATACTCATTCATAGAACATGTTTAAGTAAGTGTAAAGGAATTGAAGTTATCCTCTGTATATTATCAGACCACAGTGCGATGCAATTGGAGATCAATAACAAAAGGAACTGCACAGCCATAAAAAATGAGAAATTAGAGACATTTATAGCTAAGTGGATGCACATTGAGGCAATACTCTTAAGTGAAATAAATAGGACACACATGTGTAAATGCCGAATAGTTTCTCTGGTGTAAGAAACTGAAAGAGTAAATAAGGACCAAATGTATAATAGGTAATGTGAAATAGGAAGAAAAGGGGCAAAGGGGAAGGAAGTGGGAGGGCTAGGGGAAAGGATAGAAGACAATGGAATTAATATGAGAAAATGGAAAAATAGGAACAAAATAGGGAGGAATGGAGTGGTTGAAGGGAGGGCTAGGCAAGGGTGAAAACTAAGAACCAAGAGAGACTATGTAAAGGTGCAAATTTCCAATGATGAATGTCATTAGATTGTATACCTAAAATGTACCAATGATTAGAATGAATAATCGATAATGCAAAATAGGAAGAAAAAGTCCAAAGGGGTAGGGGTAGTGGGAGGGGCAGGGGAAAGGAAAGAAGGGAAAGGAAAAATGATGAGAAATGGAAAAAATGGAAATAAAGTCTTTGTAAATAGAGAAGGGTGGAGGGCGTGAAGGGAGGGCTAGGAATGGGGAAAAAATAAGAACCAAGATGTATTATGTAAAGGTACAATTCCCAATGACAAATGTAATTGTGTTGTATACCTAAAATGTACCAATAAAAGAATTTAATAAAAAAAAAAAACGAACTGCAAAAATGTCATACACACATGGAAATTGAACAACACACTTCTAAATAACCAATGGGTCACAGACGAAATAAAAGAAGAAATCAGACAGTTCCTTCAATTAAATGAAAATGATAATAACACATATGGGAATCTATGAGACACAATGAAAGCAGTCTTATGAGGGAAATTCATAGCAGTGAATAAACATATTAGGAAAACAGAGTGACCCCAATTAAACAATCTGATGCTGAACCTCAAGCTTCTAGAAAAAGAAGTGCAGGACAAACACAAACCTCATAGAAGGGAGGAAATTATAAAGATCAGAGCAGAAATCAATGCAATGGAGACTAAGAGAATGATACAAAAAATCAATGAAACCAAGAGTTGGTTCTTCAAAAGAATAAACAAAATTGGCAAACCCTTAGCCAACCTTATCACAAAAAGGAAAGAAATGGCCGAAATCCATCCAATTAGGAATGAAAAGAATGAAATTATAATGGACCCAGCAGAAATCCAGGGGATCATCAATACCTACTTCCAGAACCTATACACCCATAAGATGGAAAGCACAGTGGAAATGGACAGATTCCTAGATATGTATGAATTACCAAAGTTGAACAAAGACCTAAAAATTCTAAACAACCCAATATCAATCAATGAAATTGAAAATGTAATTTAAAACTTACCAACTAAGAAAAGCCTGGGTTCTGATGGCTTCACTGCTGAATTCTACAAGACATTTAGAGAGGAACTATTACCACTACCCTTTAAATTCTTCAGGGAAATTGAAAGGGAAGCAATACTCCCAACTTCATACCTGGAAGCAAGCATCACCTTGATCCCCAAAGCAGAGAAAGACCCAACCAAAAAAGAGAACATGTTTTCCTAGAAAGACAGCCCAATACTACTTGATTTCACTTTGTCCTTTTTTTTTTATTTTTTATTTTATCTTTTTTTTTTATGATGCCAGGTATCGAACTCGGGTCCTTACACTTTCGCAGCAGGTGGCGAAACCACCAAGCTAAATCCCTGGCCCCTGTCCTTCATTTTTTAATAATGATATCATCCCCAACTTTTTTTTAATTTTTCTTCTCTCAATAATACTTTGGAGGGTGGGGCCAAGTGGGGCTGAGCGGTTGCAGGCTGACCAGGACCTGCTTGCTCTGGCTTGCTCCACCAGCTTTCCACCAGCCACCAGGACAGGCTTTCCACCAGCCACCAGGACAGGGTGAGGAGGACTTCCCTGGGCAGGCCCACCAGCTGACAGCTTGGCCATGCTAGCACCTCCAACAATACACACCCCCCCCCGACCGGGCCTCTGGTCTTTTGACTATGCAGCTACTTGGTTACACACTGCAGAGGCACAGGGGGACAAAAGCCATTGTCCTGAACTCCAGAAGTGAACCACAGAGAGAGTGCCTGTCCCAGGTCCCTGATGAAAACAAGCCCACTGGAAAAGTGAAGGGAATCTCTGCAATAAAGGCCCACCAGACCACAGTGACTGATAAGTTGAAGGGATCATCAGCTCCCATCAGAAACTGGACTTTCTTCAGGGGAAAAGCAGCTGAAACTTGCAGCAGAAACTTGCAGAGTGCAACCTTGCAGGAGGACAGGGAGCTCAACTTGGGACTTGCAACAAGAAATCTGCCTGAATCTCATGGATCTGGGACAATCTTACTGAGACTCATTGACTTATAACTGCACACTTCCGCCCATGCTGTCTATTGTGACAGCAGAGACACACCTGAAGGAGGCCCTTTATTTTTTAAAGGTGATAGATTAATAACTACCACAAATTGTCATTCTTTAAGAGGTATTTGATGCTATGGTGTTGCTGATTGTATGACTTGGGCTAAGGTGTCGTGATTGGTGTAAACAGTTTTCCCTCCTGGTATAATGAAAATGAAATAGCCTCAGAGTCATTAGAGACTCAAAACCTAAAGGCCAGCTATATCTGGTAGACACCTCTGAGAAGCAATCATTCCATAAGGGTTTTAAATAGATCAACAAAGATACTTACAATAAACAACTTCATACTATCAACCCAGAAACTAAACCAGGGACAGTACCAAAAACAAAAATGAGAAGGCATTTAAGCAAGTCACAAACCCAGACTTCCACTCAACAAAAGGCAATTTCTGGGGGAAATGAGGTGGAAAAGTCTGATAATCAACCACCTGGACACCCTGAACTGATAGCACAGGAAGTAACAAAACAGATGAATGAAGCTCTAGAAAAATTCAAAGCAGAAATAATCTCCCAGATAACTACAGAGATGGTGAGCAGAGTGAAAGACATAATTAGAGGCTCTAGAACAGAAACTGATAAAAAAAAAATAGATGAGCTCAGAGACATGCTGGAAGCCAGGAATGCCCAGCATAAGAAAGAAATGGAAACCATGAAACAGATTCAAACAGATATTCAGGAGATTAAAAACTCCACTGAAAGCATGCAGAGCAGATTAAGAGATTCTGAAGATAGAATATCAGATATAGAAGACAGGATTGTGGTGAAGGACCATGAAAACAGAGATTTCTTAAAAATAGTAAGGGACCATGAGAAATCAATCCAACAGCTGCTAGATGATGCAAAGAAGAATAACATAAGACTGATAGGAGTCCATGAAAAAACAGGAGAAAGTACAATTGACATTAAAAAACTGTTCACGGAAGTAATAGTAGAAAACTTCCCAGACAGAGGTGGAGAATTAGACACACAGATAAGTGAGGCATATAGAACTCCATACAGCCATGATCAAAAAAAATCTACACCTAGACATATAATAGTCAAGATCCCAGAAAGCCAACAGAAGAACAAAATCCTACAGGCAGTTAGGGAAAAGAAACAAATCACGTATAAAGGAAAGCCCATCAGAATCATGGGAACACAAACCCTCAAATCAAGGAGAGCCAGGAGTGAAGTATTTCAAGCCCTAAAAGAAAATAACTTCCAACCTAGACTGTTGTATCCAGCAAAATTATCTTTCAAAATTGATGGGGAAATTAGATACTTCCATGACAAAGAACACCTGAGAAATTTCATGAGCACCAAAACAGCACTCCAAACAATTCTAAGCAATATCCTAGAAAAAGGCAACGAAGGTCACAACTCCATGAGGCTCAACAGAGGGAAGCCACCAGACAAGGTAAGAAACTAAAGGGAAAGGGGGAAAAAGAAATAAGAGCTAACAACAGTAAAATATCATGACAAGGATGAGTCAGTATCTCTCAATTATAACTATCAATGTTAATGGCCTCAATTCACCAATCAAAAGAAGTAGACTGACAGAATGGATTAAGAAGCAAAATCCAGCAATATGCTGGATACAAGAAACATACCTAACTCAAAAATAAATTCATAGACTGAAAGTGAAAGGATGGAAAATGGCTTTCCACGTGACAGGAACCCAGAAAAAACCAGGAGTAGCAATCTTATTTGCAGACAAAGTAGATTTCAAACCAGAAGTAATTAAGAGAGACAAAGATGGTCATTACATCCTTGTGAAGGGAACAATCCAAGAGGAAGAGATGACAATCCTAAATATATATGCACCAAATACGAATGCCCCCAACTATACAAAACAAATATTAATGGACATGAAAAACCAAATAAGCACTAATACAGTTGTAGTGGGGGATTTCAATACCCCACTATCACAAATATACAGATCATCTAGAAAAAAAATTAACAATGAAATTCTAGAACTGAACCAAGCTAATGAACAAATGGACTTAATAGATATTTACAGAGTGTTCCACTCCACAAAATCAGAATGCACATTCTTTTCAGCTGCACATGGGTCATTCTCCAAAATAGACCACATGCTAGCTCACAGGACATGTCTAAATCAATGTAAAAGAACTGAAATTACCCCCTGTATATTATCAGACCACAGTGCAATAAAATTGTAGATCAATAACATGAGAAACTACAAAACTCCCACAAACACCTGGAAATTGAATAAAACATTCCTAAAACCAATGGGTCACAGAGGAAATTAAAGAAGAAATTAGACAGTTTCTACAAGTAAATGATAATCCCAGTACAACATACAGGAATCTATGGGACACAATGAAAGCAGTTCTACCTGGGAAATTCATAGCAGTGAATGCCCATATTAGGAAAACAGAGAGAACTCAGATAAATAATCTAATGCAGAACCTCAATGTCCTAGAAAAAGAAGAGAATAACAAACCCAAAGCCCACATAAGAGAGGAAATTATAAAGATCAGAGCAGAAATCAATGCAATGGAGACTAAGAAAATGATACACAAAATTAATGAATCAAAGAGTTAGTTTATTGAAAGAATAAATAAAATCAATAAAGCTGTAGCCAACCTTATCAAAAAAAAGGAAAGAAAAGACTCAAATCCATGCAATTAAGAATGAAAAAGGGAAAGTCACAACAGAACCAGGAGAAATCCAGAGGATCATCAATACCTACTTTGAGAACCTGTACTCTAATAAAATGGAAAACACAGAAGAAATGGACAGATTCCTAGATAAATATGAATGTCCAAAGTCAAATGAAGAAGATATAGAAATTCTAAACACCCCAATTACAATGAGTGAAATTGAAAATGTAATAAAAGATTTACCAACAAAGAAAAGCCCAAGTCCTGATGGCTTCACTGCTGAATTCTACAAGACTTTTAAAGAAGAACTAATGCCATTACTCTTTCAACTTTTCAGTGAAATTGAAAGGGAAGCAAGCCTTCAAAATTCATTCCTGGAAGCAAGTGTGACTTTGATTCCAAAACCAGGGAGAGAGCCCACCCAAAAAGAGAACCACAGGCCAATCTCCCTAATGAACATAGATCCAAAACTCCTCAACAAGATACTGGCAAACAGAATACAAAGAATTATCAAGAAGATCATACACCCTGACCAAGTCAGATTTATCCCAGGGATGCAAGGATGGTTCAACATCCATAAATCAATAAATGTAATACACTATATTAGCAGAGTCAAGGAAAAAAAAACATATGATCATCTCAATAGATGCAGAAAAGGCATTTGACAAAATCCAACACCCATTCATGACAAAAACGCTACAGAAAATTGGAATAGAAGGTCTTTATCTCAACCTGATTAAGGCTATCTATGAAAAACCAACAGCCAACATCATACTAAATGGTCAAAAACTGAAAACTTTCATGCTAAAATCAGGAACAAGACAAGGATGCCCACTATCACCACTCCTGCTCAATATAGTTCTGGAAACATTAGCCACAGCAATTAGAAAAGAGAAAGAAATAAAAGGAATAAAGATAGGAAAGGAAGAAGTTAAACTCTCATTATTTGCTGATGATATGATACTTTACATAGAAGACCCAAAAATCTCTACCAAAAGACTTCTGGACTTAATTGAAAGATTCAGTAGAGTAGATGGATACAAGGTCAACACTCAAAACACAATAACCTTCTTATACACAAATAGCTGATTCATTGAGAGAGAAATTAGGGAAACAATTCATTTTACAATAGCATCCCAAAAAATGAAATATCTAGGAATCAATCTAACAAAGGAAGCAAAAGACCTCCATGCTAAAAACTACAGCACCCTGAAAAAGGAGATCAAGGAGGATATAAGAAAATGGAAAGACATCCCTTGTTCCTGGGTAGGAAGACTCAATATAGTGAAAATGGCCATACTTCCAAAACTGCTATATAGATTTAATGCAATGCTGATTGAAATTCCAACAATATACTTCACAGAGCTAGAGAAAACAATCCAAAAATTCATTTGGAAACAGAAGAGACCTAGAATAGCAAAAGCAATTCTGGGCAACAGAGACATGGCTGGGGGTATCACAATACCCAACTTCAAGCTATACTGCAAAGCTACTGTGATAAAAACAGCATGGTACTGGCAAAGGAATAGACCTGAGGATCAGTGGAATAGATTAGAAGATGCAAAAACAACTTCAGACATACTTAGCCACCTCAACTTTGACAAAGCAGCCAACCACCCTCATTGGAGGAAAGATAGCCTATTTAATAAATGGTGTTGGAAAAACTGGATTTCAACCTGTCAGAGATTAAAACTAGACCATATCTATCACCATGCACTAAACTGAGATCTAAGTGGATTAAAGATCTAAATATTAAGACAGAAACACTAAACTTGCTGGAAGATAAGTTAGGTAGAACTCTTGAAGTTATTGGCATAAGAAAAGACTTTATGAACAAAACCTCAGTAGCACAGGAACTAGCAGAAAGAATCAACAACTGGGATTTCATCTTATTGAAAAGCTTCTGCACTGCAAGAGAAACCACCAACAGAGCTAAGAGACAACCTACAAAGTGGGAAAAAGTTTTTAGCAGCTGTAACTCAGACAAAGGGCTACTATCTAGAATATATAAAGAACTGAAAAAAAATCACACCCCTCAAATTCAAAGACCCAATTCAAAACTGAGGATCTGAAATGAACAGACATTTCTCAGACAAAGAAGTAAAAGCAGCAAATAAACATATGAAAAAATGTTCAACATCGCTGGTCATTCGAGAGATACAGATGAAAACAACACTGAGATTCCACCTCACCACAGAAGGAATGGCTACTGTCAACAAAACAACCAATAACAAATGCTGGCAGGGGTGAGAGAAAGGAACCCTTCTCCATTGCTGGTGGGAGTGCAGACTGGTGCAACCACTATGGAAATCAGTGTGGAGATACCTCAAAGAACTAGGGCTGGAGGTCCCATTTGACCCAGCTCTTTCCCTGCTGAATATTTTCCCAAAAGAATTAAAAGAATCATACCACAGAGATATATGTGTACCCATGTTTATTATGGCACAATTTGTAATAGCTAAAGCTTGGAAACAGCCCAAGTCCCCATCAACTGGAAACTGGATAAAGAAGATGTGGTGTTTTTATAAAATGGAGTGCTACTCAGCCATAAAGAATGACAAACTAGAGTCATTTATAGCTAAATGGATGCATATTGAGGCCATACTCTTAAGCGAAATAAATAAGACACACGTGTAAATTCTGAATAGTTTCTCTAGTGTGAGAAACGGAGAGTGTAAATAAGGACTAAAAGGATTAATAACTAATAAATGATACTTTGAAATTGGAAAAGGTCCAAAGGTGTAGGGGTGGTGGGAGGGGAAGGGTAAAGGAAAGAATGGAAAGGAAAAATTATGAGAAAAGAAAACAAATGGAAACAAAGTACGTAAATAGGGAAGGGTTTAGGGGTGAAGGGCACACAGGTAATGGGAAAAAATAAGAACCAAGATACATCATGTAAAGGTACTAGCACCCAAAGATAAATGTAAATGTATACCTAAAATATACCAATAAAAGACTTTAAGAAAAAAATAAATAATAATAATGATACTTTGGAAGCCTCATGACAAGATTTCTTTATAAAAACTTTGTTCTCTATGATACTTTGTAAGCCTCATAATAGTAAGAACTTCATGTACTCTCTTTGTCTTATATTCTCAACCTTTAGAACCATGTCTTACGCAGAACAGATGCAAAATAAACAATACTGAATAAATTAACTATCCTTTCTTAAACATTATGAACATATTCTGAATAGTATTATTAACCAGAATTAAAGAACATTGACTTTATCAGGCTGGTTTTGTTAAAATTTATTCAAACTGCTAAACTACATTTCCCTAAACTACTTTTAAAAATCATATCAAAAACTTTGAGTGGGAGACAATTCTCAAATTGCTTTCTTGACAATTCTGACATAAACATCTCTCCCCCAGACTTTTGAAAGTCTTGAGCTCCTACTAGCTCCAAATGGCATAATTGCCTTCATGGTGCTTTATAGTCAGCAAAGACCTATTTTTGATAATACTTAGTAAGACAGGATGAGCCAGCCATGAGACTGTAGTTAGTGTGAAACTTCCAAGTGAACACTTAATGCCTTATAACCCATCTGGGAGGATGTAGGTAAATGATCAGTAGATTTCAAAGGACTGACAAACTACCCCATAGCAAATGGCTGAAAAAAGAGAGATCAGAGTAAATCTGATGCATCTACAGAGTCCCCAGTGGAAACTAAGAAACAAGGCTTGAAAAAGTGCATCCATGTAAACATGTTTAGTATGGAAGTGATAATTTTATGTAAGAAAGTAGGTAGAAAATATACATAAACTGATTTTCATTTCTCAATTAACTTCTAATATGAAACCTTACTTCACTATTTAACAATAATAATCTTTTTCCTGCTTCACATGTTCTTCTTTGAAGCTGATTCTAAAATCCAGAGCCTTAAATAATGTATTAGACTGTTTTGAGTTACTATTGTGAAGTACCTGAAAAAAATGAATGTTATGGGGAAAAGAGGTTTATTTAGCTCACATTTCTGGGAGTTCAAAGACAGCACCCACACCAGTTCATCTCTGGTGAGAACCTCACAATGAATGGGGTCCCAATTGTAAGAACAAGGTCTGAGAAAGATCACGTCTCAAATCCAGAAGTTCAATAATGATTCAGGGGTCAGGGTTACATTTACAACCACTGACTCTCCAGCAAGCTCTTCTGAAAGCAGCTACAACATGGATCGAAGAGTCTCTCCCTAGGCCCCGCCTGTTACGGTTTCGTTCTGTTCTCATATCACCACGTGGGAGAACAAGACTCCAAAACACGAACTTTTAGAGTTCAAATCATACCCAAACCACAACAGAAAGTATGGGATGGAGTTGAACTTAAATCGTCAGTTGAATTCATTACATGTATTCACCGTAATTGGACGGATGCTAAGAGTTAAATATTCCTGTGTGACCACCTCTTGCTTTTCTCTCAAAGGCAACATTTTCAATCTTCCAACTCTTTAGTCAGTTTGATAAGCAGGTAATATTTTACTTCTTTTGTAGAAATTCTAATGTGTTATATATGATCCTTTCCTGCTCCTGCTTCCCAGCTGTTCTTAAATAAATGGAGTTTGTTTGCCACAGGCACTCTGCATTAAGAACATTCATGCCACCTGCCGTAGTCCATTTTTTGTCACTATAGCACAAGGTACATTCTGGGTAAATTATAAACAATAGAAATGTATTCCATTTTTGAGGCTGGGAAGTCCAAGATTGAGAGGCCACATCTGACGAGGGCCTTGAAGCTCTGTCATAGAATGGCGGAAACATAGGTGAGTACACAGGTGTGTGAGAAGGCAGGAGAAAGAACAGGCTCACAAGAGAGTTCACTTTTGTAACAAAGCTTCACTCATGATCACTAACCACTATCAATAATGCCTCCACTCCCAAGTTTTAATTTTCCCTTTCAGATCCCACCTTTCAATATTTTCAAGGGGGTAATTAAATTGCAACCACATTGAAGAGACCCTTCAAACTGCTTCATTGCTCTTCGGTGTGTGTGTGTGCATAATACATAAAAGTTAAATTCATTTTGGGGAACTGGTGCGTGCACTTAACATATCCTGAACATTCTCATACCCTCTCTCCCTACACTTCCCTCTCCCTACACTTCCACCTTCCCCAATCTCCTCTCCTATCTCCAATAAGTCTGCCCATTTGTTTCCTACTTCTTTCCTTTACTTTTTAAATTGTTTACATTGTAGGCTTCTCATACAAAAGAAATCATGCAATATTTAACGTTCTGTCTCTGATTTATTTTACTTAATATCATGATCTCAGATTCCATCCATTTTCATGCAAACGAAATGACTGAATTCTTTATGCCTCAATAGCATTTTGTTATGTGTATAAACACAATCCTTTTTCACTACATCTGTCCTTTTTACAGAATTCTTTGCATCTGGATAAAACTCTACCAATAAGTACATCCTAAAGTCATGTCCCCTTGAGGACCCTACTCTCCTCTCACTTTGCATCAAAAGTCCTAGGGGATTTGTAAACTTTTTATTTCAACTTTGTTTCCTGAATCCAATGCCAGAAAGACTCATATATCTAAGACAGAAACAATTTTTTCTGAAGTCACCATTTAAACATCTTTTTCCCTAAAACCTAATTGTCTCTGACTAGAGTGTTTTCTGTTTCTTCTCACTTTTTACACTATTCTTAGACTTTATTTGAAACCTATACATTACTTCTTTAAGGCAATAATCATTATCCTAAAGTGGTCAGGGAGGATGGATTGGGGAAGGTAGTAAGAAGTGCAAGAAAACTAACAGCAGCAAAAGACTAATGAAACTTCTAAAATCATCATTGTGTTACAATGAGTATAAAATATATACCAGTGATAACTAAATTTTTAGATCCCTCAAATCTCCCTAAGTATTACTTTCTTTTATAAATACCAGTACTTTCTTTGCCATAATCTCACTTCTGGTTGGGACTTTCTGCCCCTTAAGGCTGAATTCTTTTTTTTTTTTTTGGTATCAGGAATTGAACCTAGGATCTTACGCTTGCCAGGCAGGTATGAGGCCACTGAGCTACATCTCCTGCCCAAGGCTGAATTCTTAAAGTAATGCCATAAATGGCATTAGTATGAAACTTAAGTGAGTATTATATACATTATTTAATTATCTGCCAGGGAGATAATGATTTATATGTTGAGTATCATATGGAAAGAATTAAGTGTTATAGTAATATGGTAATATTCAAAACTGTTAATATTGTATAAAGGGTAGGCCTATTGGGGAGATATTTTGGCACAAGCAGGCCTTGTGTTGAAAACAGCATGCATAGCTAAACATCAGCCTGCTTCTTGTTATGTGACCACAAATTGAAAGCATTTAGCATGAGTAACATCAATTTCCATCAATATTAGTTAGCATGAGTAACATCAATGTCCATCGATAAAAAAATTCTCCAAATTTTAATGACTTGGCACCAAAAAAACTACTTTCTACTCAAAATAAGATGTAGATGTTGCTGGTTTTACAAGTGGTCCGTGAGCTTCAGGGACACCAGGCATCACAGATGCCACCTTCCTCAGTGCCATTACTACAAATGTTGTCACATGAGCAAAGATCTTTTCCTCTGTCAGATCTGCAAATGCCAGACTTCCCTTCTACCCTCAGGTCAGTGGAAGAGATCATGTAGTTGACAACCTAGATTATGGGAGAAAAACATAGCCACCTTTTGAAGAAAATCTTTGATGAATAAATAGCAGTGTCTCTGCCCCAGGACTTTATGATGAACTCTATGTAAGACATAAAATGAGGGCAAAGCCTTTAATAAAATTAGGCTCTGATACTAGCAGCTGTAACATAACACTAAAGGCTAGTTTTCCGATGAATGAAACATTAAAATGACTGATGACTAGTCATTTGCCTTGCCTGTCATTTTCACCCCTTGCTGATAATAACAACATCTTAGAATATGAAAGTATAATGAACAGCAGTATGTTGATAACTATTAAATGTCAAAGGAATAGAAATCAGATAAAAATTAAAGATTCTGAATAGTAGCTTAGGTTTTAATTTGTAGGCCCTCAAACTAACTTGTCAGGAAAGGTCATGTTTTCAATAGCTGGTTAAGTGTATTTTCATTTGAGGTGTTCTACCATCTTTGATGAACTCTCCCATTGTGTCCTACCACCCCCAACACAACAAACACACAGGCATGCACATGCACGCGTGCACACACACACACACACACACTCTCACAAAAACAATGGAAGAAATAAGATGAAAGATATGGGAAATAGAAATGTTAGAAGAAATTTTGAAAAAGAAACAGGGAAAAATAACAGATGTGACTGGTCTCGTAATATTAGTAAATACCAGGAAAATGTTCAGGACAAAAAGTATATGGTGTTGGATTTTTCAACAAACTCAGATGAAAAGGAAAACAGCGAGTAGCAAAAACTCCAAGAGGTGATGTTCTGCTATTCATGCTTGAATTTAAATTTAGCCTTTCAAATTTCCTTGCTTTAATAGTTTTGACATTTAACAAAATAAAGAACTTGCACAAACTAAGACATTTCCTGTTGTATTTAAGGCACCCTGTGTGTTCAGTGAATGTCATAATGCCATTAAGTCCCCTTCACAGACATGCAATTTTATCCTCTTACTGGCAGCTCTTAAAGTGGGGAGTGCTTCAGAGAGCACAGGGCAGAGCCTGGGGACGAGGCAAAGAGCACTGAAATTCTTACAGTTACTCTTAACTGTTAATATCGTGTCATTAGGAAAATGACTTTCAATTAGTGTACCATTTATCCTCTTTGTTTTGTTTTTACAAGACCCATCTTTCAAATTTTCCATGTGTAAAATGCAATCTTTTAGTTAGAAATGTGTTTAAAAATTAATACCTGAAAAATAACATTTTATCATATTGCTTTCATTATATGACATAACCAAGTGTGTTGCTAGGCAACTAGCTATGGCTTTTGGAAAACCTCATACGTTATAATAGATTACTTTGGAGGTAATTTTTTTTTCAAAACAAATAGAATAGACTTACCTAAAAGCATTCTTCTGAAATTCTATATAGAAAATGTGGTTTTTTTAAAAGTCAACATCTCTGAAAGTAAGAAAGAGGTGCTCCTGTTGTATAGGCGCTGCAGTTTGCATTTAGCAAAGAGACACAGAGATGTTTTCTGTTTAGAAGCATCCAAACTGCTAGTGGAAACATTCATTGTAAATTATTTATTGTATTCAATTTTTATTCAGATCCCTGGTTAGCGAGGAAAACAATCTATTGGAAGAAAATAAATAAATTTAAAATCAATTTTAAAAATGAAATTGCTAGTACCCTGGTTTTGTCTACTGATTTGGTCTAAGGATTTCCTAACTGTTCATTTAATTTAAAAAAAAATTTTTTTTCACTTTGAGTTTGGCCTTTTACTGGTACATTTTAGGTATGCAATATGATGATACTCATCATTGGAAATTTATACCTTTACAGGGTATATCTTGATTTCTATTTTTTCCCCATTCCCCTGCCCTCCCTTCAACCCCTCCTCCACCCATCCCTCAAAAATGATTTTTCAAAGTTAAATCAGTTTTGATAATTGGTATTGGTCAGTAATATTTCACTTAGTATGAAGGAGATTATTGCATTGGATAAAAGTTTATAATAGGTAACATCTAAATTCTAGTGCAAATAAATGTAAGTTTCTGGGTCTAGAAAATATTGAACAGGATATTTAAAATAATAAAGTGGTATATATTAGCTATGGAAATTATGGTAAATATAGAAGCCTAAAAGTGAGAAAATATTTATTATTAACTATATTAAAACCCAGAAAAGAAAAGCTGTATTTACTATCTTAGCATAAATCTTAAGACTTGTTTCTTCTGGATGCATTATTTTAATTTGAGTTGTTAATTCTTATTTTTTACCAAGTTAGTATTCTATGATATATCTTATCATACATATAATTGTCTGACTTTTTAGGTTGATGCTATATTATGAACACATTTCTGTGTATATAATTTTTAAGATCCATTATTGAACAGCTGAGCATAAACTGTACCATATGCCTGTACCAAATTTATTTAGTTATTCTACTATACTTAAATGTTGTGAGCCAATTTTCATTATTATAATACTGTAACAATGAATGTACTTATTCATAAATTACGATCCACATCTCTGCAATTTCCTGAAGATATGTGCCTGGAAGTGAATTTATTGAGTCAAAGAGACACATTTTTAAAGGCTAAACACTAAACATACATATTTTTGAGTCGGTTTTCAGAAAGCAAAAAACAAAAATAATTCACTTTCTTGAAAATGTTCAACAGTAATGAATAAGAAGGGGTAGTGCGATATCATTAACATTAAATAGTACTAAACTTAACATTTTGTCAGTTTAGGGGAAGGAATCCACTGCATTGTGGATTCAATGAAATTGAATATATTTTTCTTACTTTTATTTTCCATGTTTATTTCTTTTGTGGATTTGTATCCTTCATGTATATTTCAAGTAAAGTATTTATTATTTTATTTTTCTAATTAATTTTGTAAGCTTTCACTTTATGCTTATTGGGATGACACCTTTCATAGAGCCAAGACCAATTTGAAATATTTGCAGGGTAATGAAATGGAAGTACCAAGATGTTGAAAAAGAGAAATCCAAGTTTTTTTACATCTTTTGGCAGTGACAGCTACTATGGGACACTCTCCAGCCAGGAATTACATTTCAGAGCCTTTCTCACTTCTTATTGTTTTCTCATTGTTATTTCTCCTAATGGACACAATCTTATTCTCTTTCTCTCAACTGTTTGCCAAGGAAGGACCAGAAGATACAAAGGTTTTTTTGTGTTTGAATCACCTAGGGAAAGAGGGCTATCCAGTAACAAATGGCATCCTCTTCAGACTGTTATGTGTGTAAGAAACATTCTGCAAGAGTTTGAACTCTTTAAAAATGCTTCACTCTATTTGTTGTTGTTGGCTTGTTGACTTCATTTGAAATCTTAAAGGACAGTCTGCTTCTCACAGTAAAACTTTAAAGAGGAGCATAATGCAATGAGAAAATTTTCATAGTTTTTTGAAGACGTTAACTGTTCTTTCTTTATTATAATATGTAATCACCTGGAAATTTTTAGGCCTGAGAACAAAGTCGTGGTTTTCTCATATCCCTGTGGATTATCCAAGGCAAAGGTAAGGGGAAAAAAATAATCAATTAATAAAAGGATCTTCAGTTCTCCTAAGAGAGGTTTGCTGTCAACCAGAACAATTGGGAACTGGACAAAGCTGAACATAAATGTTTACATGCTAGCTGCGCACACACACAAAAGTCACATGCCATGCTTTTCTACCAATTTTGATTCTGAAGGCCGCAACAAAATTCTATTTTCAATGATCTAAAACAAGTCTTAGAGATACATGTATTTAATGACTTCCCCGGATGATTCTAATGTGAATTTATTCTTAGAAACAAATTCTTTGTTGTCTTAAAAGTTCAGTATCAAGTAATTAATAAAGAATTACTAACTTCTAATATTAACTGAAAATTTGCTACCCTTTCCTTGCGTTCTCGCTGTTATTTTTGTTGAAATAGGTTAATCTTACTACAAATTAATAATAGCTTTCCTTCAAATATTTCCTTTCAGAAATCTATTTGCAAAACTAAATTTTAATGCAGCTTTATTCTATTAACAGTAATTGTTTCTATGTAACTTTTTCTGGTCTCCTTACTCATCAAAATGTTTTTGTATAATGAACTTATCTTCTTGAGGAATAAATATTGATGGATGTTCCCATGTATAATACATGATCTGCTTATATAATATATGATCTGTCTCCAATGTAATTCTTTCACTATAAACACTTAGGTGGTATTATTTTCACATTTGTGAATTTCAGAGAATATCTTTTTCCTGCCTTTGCAAATAATTGGTGGAGTCCCTGGATATATAATTTTCAGGCCTTAATCCTATTTTTTCTTTCAAAGCTGCTAATGTATTGATTTCTGACCTTTAGTGATCAGGAGAAAAACAACACCAACTTTTGCTTTTGATAACCACTTGTGTTTTTGCAGGATATGTAGGGTATCTATTTTCACCAAAATTTCTTAATAATCCCTGATCTCTTTTGATCTTACCTCAAATATTTTCTCAGGTTAGAAAACTTATGTGTTTATTTGATGGTTACCACTCCAACACTATTTCCTGGTTTTTGTCATGCTAATTCCAAATATCAATTTTCATCTAAATCATTAGCCAATATCCCCCAAATCTTAGTCTCCAAGTAGATACTTTTTCCCTGAAAAACCTAAATGAATGATTATTTTCTCCTATGACATAGTAAGAATTATATATTTGGTCTCTGCCTCCAGTCCCTGACACAAAACTTCTAGAACATTTATAAATTTCCAAGTGATAGAAGTTTTAAGAAGATCATTTGTTTAGATGCAAAAATCCTTAATAAGATACTGGCAAATAGATGCAGAAGATCATCAAGAAGATCATACACCCTGATCAAATGGGATTCATCCCAGGGATGCAGGGATGGTTCAACATACGCAAGTCAATCAATGTAATACACTATATCAATAGAGCCAAGGACAAAAACCATATGATTATCTCCATAGATGCAGGAAAAGCATTTGACAAAATCCAACATGCATTTATGAGAAAAACCCTACAAAAAATTGGAATAGATGGTCTCTACCTCAAACTGATAAAAGCCATCTATGAAAAACCAACAGCCAGTATCATACTAAATGGTCAAAAACTGAAATCCTTCACACTAAAATCAGGAACAAGACAAGGATGTCCACTATCACCACTCTTGTTCAATATAGTTTTGGAAGCATTAGCCACAGCAATTAGACAAGAGAAAGAAATAAAAGGAATAAAGATAGGACATAAAGAAGTCAAATTGTCATTATTTGCAGATGACATGATACTGTATATAGAAGATCCCAAGAACTCCACCAAAAGTCTTCTAGACTTAATAACCAAATTCAGTCAAGTAGCTGGCTACAAGGTCAACACACAAAAATCAATAGCTTTCCTCTACACGAATAACAGGCTCACTGAGAGAGAAATAGGGCAAATAATTCCTTTCACAATAGCATCCAAAAAGCTGAAATACCTAGGAATCAACCTAATGAAAGAAATCAAAGACCTCTTCTCTGAAAACTATGGCACTCTGAAAAGAGAGATTGAAGATGATATCAGAAAATGGACAGACATCCCCTGCTCCTGGGTAGGAAGGATTAATAGAGTGAAAATGGCCATACTTCCAAAACTGCTATATGGATTCAGTGCAATCCCAATTGAAATCCCAGCAGCATACTTCATGGACCTTGAGAAAACAGTCCAAAAATTCATTTGGAACAAGAAGAGACCCAGAATAGCAAAAGCAATTCTAGGTAACAGAGACATGGCAAGGGGTATCACAATCCCCAACCTGCAACTATACTACAAAGCTACTGTGATTAAAAAAAAAAAAACATGGTACTGGCAAAGAAACAGACCTGAGGACCAGTGGAACAGATTAGAAGATGCAGAAACAATGCCAGACGCACTCAGCCATCTCATCTTTGATAAAGGAGCCAAACACCCTCACTAGAGGAAAGATAGCCTCTTTAATAAATGGTGCTGGTAAAATTGGGTTTCAACTTGCCAAAGATTAAAACTAGACCTATATCTCTCTCCATGCACTAAACTAAAATCAAAATGGATTAAAGATCTAAATATTGAAATAGAAACACTGAACCAGTTGGAACAGAGGTTAGGTAGAACTTTTGAAGACATCGGTGTAGGAAAAGATTTTACGAACAAAACCTCAGCTGCCTGTGAACTAGCACAATCAACAAATGGGATCTCTTCTTATTAAAAAGCTTCTGCACAGCAAGAGAAACCACCACCAGTGTGAAGAGACAACCCAAAATGTGGGAAAAAAATCTTCACCTGCTTTTCCTCAGACAAAGGTCTACTATCTCGAATCTATAAAGAATTTACAAAGATCAGACCTCCCAAATTTCAAGACCCAATCCAAAAATGGGCATCTGAAATGAACAGACATTTCTCACACAAAGAAGTAGAAATAGCAAATAAATACATGAAAAAATGTTCAACATCACTGGTTATTCAAGAGATGCAGATAAAAACAACACTGAGATTCCACTTCACTCCAGAAAGAATGGCTGCTATCATGAAATCAATCAATAATCTGCGGGGGGGTGCAGAAAGAGGAACACTGCTCCACTGCTTGTGGGAGTGTACACTGGTGGAACCACTGTGGAAATCAGTATGGAGATACCTCAAAGAACTAGGACTGGAAGTCCCATTTGACCCTGCTATTCCACTGCTGGGGATCTTCCCCAAAGAATTCAAAGAATCATACCACAGGGATATATGTGCACCCATGTTCATAGCAGCACAGTTTGTAGTAGCTAAAACTTGGAAACAGCCCAAATGCCCATCAACTGGAGACTGGATAAAGAAAATGTGGTTTTTTTAAATAAAATGGAGTACTACTCAGCCATAAAAAACGAGAAATTAGAGACATTTATAGCTAAGTGAATGCACATTGAGGCGATACTCTTAAGTGAAATAAATAGGACACACATGTATAAATACCAAATAGTTTCTCTGGTGTGAGAAACTGAAAGTGTAAATAAGGACTAAAATGTATAAAAGATAATGTGAAATAGGAAGAAAAGGGGCAAAGGGGAAGGGGAAGTGGGAGGGGTAAGGGAAAGGAAAGAAGGGAATGGAATTAATATGAGAAAATGGAAAAATAGGAACAAAATCTTTGTAAATAGGGAGGGATAGAGGTGTTGAATGGAGGGCTGGGCAAGGGTGAAAAATAAGAACCAAGAGAGATTATGTAAAGGTGCAAATTTGCAATGATGAATGTCATTATATTGTATACCTAAAATGTACCAATGATTAGAATGAATAATCAATAATGCAAAATAGGAAGAAAAGTTCCAAAGGGGTAGGGGTAGTGGCAGGGGCAGGGGAAAGGAAAAATGATGAGAAATGGAAACAATGGAAATAAAGTCTTTGTAAATAGGGAAGGGTGGAGGGGGTGAAGGGAGGGCTAGGAATGGGGAAAAAATAAGAACCAAGATGCATTATGTGAAGGTACAGTTCCCAATGAGAAATGTAAATGTGTTGTATACCTAAAATATATCAATAAAAGAATTTAAGAAAAAAAAAAGAACATCATTTGTTATATTTGATCTTACTCCTTTGTTCTTGACACAAGAGTGCCTAAGCCCCTTGGAATCTCTGGAGTGATAAAAAGTGTTCTTTTACATGCTAACAGATATGATTAGTAGCTGGCATCCTTAGTAGCTTCAGGATAGGCACTAGTCACCAAAAAGACCAGCACATAAACAGAAGGTTCAAACTTTCAACCCCATCCACCAAGTTCCAACTTCCAAGGATGGAAAAGGGGTTGGAAATTGAGTTAATCATCATGGCCAATGATTCAGTTCACCAAGCCTATATAATGAGCCTTTCACAAAACTTTATATGATAGGCGTTGAAGAGGTTGCACGGTGGTGAACACATCTTCAAAGCAGGAGGATGACACATGCCAACTCCACTTCTCCAGAAGGGCACTCTCTGGTTTTGCCTAAGTATGCCTTTTCATCTGAGTTTTCCCATGTACCTTTTATAACATGCCTTGCAATAAACTGGTAAGATAAGCCGTGTTTCCCTCAGTTTTATGATCTGTTATAAAGAAACATCAAACCTGGAAAGGAGATTCTGGGAACCACAAATTTGTAACCAAGTCAGATAGAAGTGTGGTTAATGTTAGACCTATTAGTTTTGATTGGTGTTTGAAGTGAGCATGGGTGAGTCTTGCTAAACCGAGTCCTTAACTTGTGGAGTCTGCTCTGACTGTGAGTTGTTACAGTGAGAATTGAATTAGATTGTAGGATACCCACTTGATGTTTGAAGAAAATTAGAAAAGAGCTTGGTGTAGAAAACCCACATATTGTATTTGGTGTAGAATAGATCAAAATTTTCCTTTGGTTCCCATTTAAAATTTTTGTCAAAATGGCTTTCACATAAACACTTTCTTTTCTGATCTTAGACTTCCTCTTTTGCAATTTCACTCTTCTAGATGTTTTAGTGAATAAAGAATTTATTTTTTGCTTCTCCCATTCTTTTCAGTGAATCTACTCTCTATGTGTTCTGTTGCAATAGATCTGCATCTGATTTTTTGCTTTCTAATCTTCCTAAGATCATATCATGTATGTGTATTGTATTCAACTTTAATTTCTAAACTGTTTGTTTTCGAATAATGAATTTCATAGATGTGCTGGCTCTTTTGTAGCTTACAAATTTGCCCTTAAAAAAAGTAGATGATCATAAGCCCTAAATGTTGCCTAGGACAAATGTAAGAGAAAAAAATCTGAAAATTAACTTTCCATCTTTAGATATTAAGAAAACACATAAATTACCCTTTTTATGTTTACATTGAGTATTTTGGACCTCGGAAGGAGGACAGCAGCCCGGAGCTGAGGGGCCCAGCGCAGCCAAAGCTGGGGGCCACCGCGTCAAGCCCCTAATCCCGAGAGCCCTGGTCACAAACTCCACAGCCTCAACCCTGGGCCTGAGCCACCCCTGCGCTGGCCCACTCTCCTACAACTACCTGGGTGCCCGCTGCCCGAGCTCCAGCCTACTGCTACCATAGGTCCCCGCCCGGAAAAGCGACATTGCCCGGGAAAAGGGTGCTGCGAAGGGAGGACCAAGGCCCAGAACAAGAATATTTTACCAGCTCTGGCCTCTTGGCTGTGGAGCTACCTGATTCCACACTACAGAGGCACAGAGGGACATAAAAGCCATTGTCCTGAGCTGGAGAAGTGGACAACAGATAGAGGGCCTCTCTCAGGCTCCCTGATGAAAACTGAAGCCCGCTGGAAAAGTGAAGAGAATCTCCGCAATAAAGGCACACCAGACCACAGTACTTGGTAAGTTGGAGGGATCATCACCTCCCATTGGAACCTGGACTGTCTTCAGGGGAAGGGCAGCTGGAACCTGCAATAGAACCTTGCACAGTTTAACCCTGCAGGAGGACGGGAAGCTCAACTTGAGACTTGCAGCCAGAAATCTGCCTGAATCTCACAGGTCTGTGACTGGCTTACTGAGACTCATTGACTTATAACTGCACACTGCTGCCCACGTTGTCTATTGTGACAGCAGAGACACCCTGAAGGAAACCTTCCATTTTTATCTTTTATTTGTTGTTTTTTAAATTACCACTAATTTTTTTGCTCTTATTTTTAATTTTTTTTCTTCTTTTTCTACTCTTTAAATTTTTTTTTTCTCTTTTTTCTTTCTTTTCTCTCTTCTTTCTCTCTCTCTCCCTCGCTCCCTTGCTGTCCCCCATTGTTCTACATTGAGTATTTTGGTAAATTTTCCAATAAATAGCAAACAATACTTAGTAATAATCCCAAGAAACTTTGAGCTTTCCATCATAAGAATAGAAATATAACAGCAAAATTGAATGGACTAAGCTAAACATCTCATCATTGCAGAATTTTTATGCACAGTTAATCAGAACCCTTTCCAAGCCTTTTTAAAGCCATAATTCTATAATCCCTAGGTCTTCTAAACAAAGACTCATAATTTACATGAAAGATTCTGTTTACCTATGTTAATTTATTTGCATTTGTAATTGAATATTAATGTACTGCAAGTATTATTCTCTTCTAATTACTAATTATTAAATTTCTTTATTAATCACAAGGTCACATTACAAAGAATGAGTAGACTCTAAATGAAAGTCTCAGATGGAGTCAATAGAAGGAGGTTTGTGCATAATTTGTGCTTGTTGCCAAGTTTCCTAACATTAATTATATATGCCACAAACTGTGTCTGTATTTTTCCAGCTTCTCCAGAAACACACCAATACCATGGCTCTGTGTGTGTGTGCATGCATGCATGCATGTGTCCGTGTGTGTGTGTGTGTGTGTGTGAAGAAGAGTTCTTTTAAGGACTTGTCTCATGTGATCATAGAGTCTGTTGAGTCCCACATCTGTAGCGTAGGCTTCCAGGCTGGAGATCCAGGGAAGCTGATGGTACAGATAAGTCCAAAAAGATTTTCATTTCCTCAAAGAGGTTGGTCTTTTTGCTCTGTTTATTTCTTCTCAATATGCAAAGCAGTTGGTTTTGCTTAAAGTTCACTAATTTAAATGTTTCTCATCCAAATCATCCTCCAAGTTAACAAAATTAACCACAATAGTATCATAAAGGAAAAATCTGTCTGCAGTTCAAAGACTTAGGTTCACACTTTGTTTCTGTGACATAGAATGTGATCTTGGTCAACTCATTTAGCAGGTTTGATTCTCTATACCCTTCTGTGTACTAAGAAGTATTACATATTGAATGGTCATGAGGATGAAATAAAATGACACATGGAAGTACAGAGTACAAGATGGAAATGAATCAATAACCAGGGGCAGGAATTTTTCCTGCCGTACATACATAAAGAAAATATACAAGTTGATTGATGAAGAATAAGAGAGAAGACTGGAAAGGAAAATACAGTATTAGTTTGCTCTCAGTAGGATTCCATTAGCCCAATTAATTTTACTTTGCTATGCCAGGCAATTTCTAAATGAACCTTAGTATACTGATGAGGAATTGTGGTGTTTATAGACAGCAAACTGAATTAGTGCTCAAACCCTAGCAGTTTCTGGTTTCTGTAAATGGTCACAAGCCATCTAATCCCTCTGAGACTTGATTTCCTCCTCTGTAAAAGAAGAAATAATAAATTCTTGCCTTTCCCAGGGTTATTATGAAGATTTGCAAGATACCTCACATAATCTCTTGTCAAAATACCTACTATATAGAAAGAACTCAATAAATAACAGCTCTTTTCTTTATTATACTAAGTGTTAACAGGCCTTGCTTTTCATGGTGTTCTCTGAAATAACATAAATAATTGTACATGAAAGTACTTCAAGGACACATTAATCTGTTAAATACAAGATAAACATTAAAAAGGATAGGTCAGTTACTCTGTTTTTATTTTCCATGAGTTATTTTAACATCAGAATGTGTGATAATAAAATAGAAACACATAGAAGGCAAAAAAAAAAAAAAACAGATGATGGATAGAAAATTTTTCAAATGTGGGATGATCTTTGTTAGTAGGTTTTAACATCTCATAGGATATTTCACTTAAATGTATACATACTCTCCACTACCATCCTCTATTAAAATTAAAGAAAATTTTTCATCAAATTTCTTTCTAGGTATACTAGTAGATAACAAGAACATAAGTCCAAAAATATGATATCCTTGGAGAAAAATTCCAAAAAGTTATGAAATGAAGTTAAAATTTTGCTTAACATCATTTCACATCAACAGTGAGACTCTAGCATTTGGCTTATTTTAAATTATCAGTGTGTGGGTTAATACACATATGTGTTTGTGAAAAGTAAGAGTAATTTTACATTACGTCAAATCTGATCATGCTAAATTACCAAAATAACAAAGCAGAGACAGCAATTTCAGCATGCAAAATTGAGTCTAAATACATAATTAAAAAAGGAAAATGATTAACAAATGTATATAATATTTATAAAACTTTTTCAAAAAGTTGAGCTATTCAGAGAACAAACATAGTGAAAATAGACTTCTTATCTCTAGAAAACACATTTGTTAGGCTTAGAAACAAGATAAATTTATGTGTATCATTGCAACAACGAAAAAATACAATTGTTACTTGAAAATGTCATTAAATTGCAAATAAATTATAGTTAACCTTTGAGTTGATTAGTTCAGGGATTTATTTGGGGGAAGATTTGGATGCCTAAATGATGGGTAGAATTAAGGTAGAAAATGTTATGACATCTTATCCAGTTCAAAGGTAAAAAGCACATCCAGAGAAAAATAAGAGGACAAAGGTGAGGAAGAGGGAAAGAGAAAAGAAGAGGAAAATGTAATTTAGTTAAAAAGCAGATCTAAAGCAAACACTCCACAAAAATAAACAAGTAGAGGACCAGGGATTTAGCTCAGTGGTTTCGCCGCCTGCTGCGCAAGCACAAGGACCCGAGTTCAATCTCCGGTACCAAAAAATAAATAAATAAAAATAAACAAGTAGAAATGGGAGAAATCATTTTTATGTATTTTAATATTATAAATCAAGCCACAAAGTGTCAAATGATCTGATTTGTTGGCTCTACAGATGAAGCTTTAAAAATATCAATTTGATTTTGAGGTCTGAAATCAAATTTTGTTCCATTTATTTTTATCAATAAATGTTTGCAGTACATAATAATTACATTCATCCCGGGGAGTTGGTACATGCACAGAACACATTTTAATTCTTTTTTTCATTCCTTTCCCTTGCCCTCCTTTCCTGCCTCTCTTCATCTCTTGATCCCTTCTGTTTTGCAAAAGATCAAATTTTAAAAATAGGTGATAATTATCTGGAATCTTGGGTTAGTCCAGGTTCCAATTCTATTTGTGTAAAATAATTGCAAAGGTTTGTATTTTTTATTACTTCTTTTGTTTTCATCATTTAACAATCTGGTTGCTAATTTTTTTAATAACTAAAATCAGTGAATTATAATGATGATCTCCTGCCTGAAAAAAATAACTACTCCATGTCATCAACACCCTTCTTTACAATGAAAGCAGAGTCCAATGGGTTAAAAGTGCTGTATTTCTTTGTGATGAAAGCACTGTGGAAAAGCTAGCAATGTGTGTGAAAGAATACAGAGATTAAAAAAATAAATACAAAGTAAAAACAGGCTAAATTCTTCCTTTTGAATATAAGAAAAGAGATTTCCCAACTCTCATTTCTCTAGAGCATCTACTCTAGCAAATATGAAATTTTAAGTAATTTCTCCTCTCTTTCAAATGTATCCAAAGCTATTTAAAAGCTAGATGGGACTTATGTTGCCTTTATGATCTAGAGATGTCTTTGTCAAGGACATAGGTACTATGTCTTTGAAATGTCAGCGTTAAGGAAATAGCAGGCATGCCTCAGAGTTCCTGTGGCAGGATAGGAGCCTGGATTCTAGGGAGAGGGTGGGGAGGGGCATCTCCAAGTGCATACAGAAATGAGGTGTTTTTTGTCCCTCTGGGTGAAGACAATTAGCAAACAGAGATGGTCACCCAATTACCTAGAAGAGTGAGAGTGAATTATGTGCAACAAATGGTGTTGTCAAATTCTGTGAGGACTAGTTATTATTTATCTTGAAAACACTTGCAATAATGGGTACCTGACAGTACAAAAGGATGACGCTCTTGTCCGTCTTTGAAGTGTGTTAGACAATTGCTTGTGATATTCATCACATTCTGGTGTAATACTTATACAAAAATAAGTGTTTTCTTTCTCTACTACCTTTCAGCTGAAATTGCCTGGGTTGAGAGTTTTTGTTTTTAATTAAATTTCCTCAAAAAATTATCTATTATTTGCCATAGGAAATAGGCAAAATATCTAACTGATCTACATAGATACTTTTTGGCAAAAACAACTTTGTACTTTTACACATATAATTTGCAAAGAAAATTTTAATTTTGAAATCATTTACTGTCTTACTAACATTGAAACACTTTAATAAAACTGCCTATCTTCTAAGATAAAAATTAAAATCTTCTCAGTTGTTAACCTGTCATTTCTTAATTTGCCTTGAATTGTCTATGCAAGAAATAGGAGTCCTAAACATAAATAAAAGTAAGCAGATAAAAAGTTTTTCATTTGAAATGATAATACATATTTACCTTATTCTAATTATAGACATTAATATTTTATTGTTAAATTGTGACACAAAGTAAATCTACTCAATGACCAATGAGACAGTTTTTCACTGTGAAGTTTATGAGTCTACTGTATATAAAGCAAGATCAATTAACAGCTCTTAATGTTTGTCATTGCATCATAAATAGGACTGCATGCTTGATTCTTAAGGAATTACACAAAGCACAAAAAAAGAAGAATCTAGGCACAGAATACATTTGAACCTGTGAAAGGAACTGGAAGGGAGGAGCAGGTGGAAAAGCTAGTAAGTGAGACTTATGTGAACACATAGAGCACAATATGCAAAGTTGTTGGCTTGCCAGGCATGATGGCACACGCCTGTAATCCCAGCACTCAGTGAATGGAAGCAGGAGAATCACTGGAGTTCCAGCCCAGCCTGGGCTACATAGTGAGTTCAAGCCCAGCCTGAACTGTTTTCATAAAAAAGTTGTTGGCATGTGGTTTCTTCTAGCGAACCACAGCTTCTCAATCAAGTTGGCAAAATATGTTGTAGAGTTATCAAGAAGAGATGGAACTTGTGCCAAGCCATCACATTGTTCCTACCTCAGCAATGTGACAATAAATGAGGACTGCACTCATCTCTACATTTGAACTCAGAAGTAAGGTCCTGAACCCAGAGAGAGAGGAATGGACAGCACAAGGTAAGAACTGAAAAACATAAAGAAGACTTAGAAGAGGCCGCAGAGAGGAAGCAAGAGATAAAACATAAAGAGAAATACCAGTACTGAATTCTTAGTCTTGAGGATAATCAGCATTATTTCTTTATTCTTCATTTGCTGAGGTCTACAGTTTCTCAAGGCTTTGCTATAGAGAACCATGAATCTTAAAGAGATACCAGAAAAGAGGCGAGGGGTGGGGGAATTACTTATAATTCCAATACGAAACTTTGCCTTTGGGATATTATTTCTGGGGGAAGTATCTACTTTTATCTTTAAACTTATGTCATTTGGAAGCTGACATTTAGATTTTCTTGATAAAGGTGAATTGTATTTCATCCTGACAGTTGTAACATTAATTTTTCAGGGAATGTTTTTCAACTACTGATCCTGTGGAAGAGAAGTCAAGTTTCCTATGTATATTCCTACATTTTTTAGACATTATACTTTCTGTTTTGCATTTTTAGTTGCTTATAGCAATTTTTGTCGAAATCTTTGAAGACCTAACTGATTTTATCCTTTTAAAGTTTCTCCACTCCTTAACTTGTCACATCAAACATACTAAAAAATTTTAATGAGCATTTCATTTTAAGTTTTCTATTTCACTATGAAGACATAATAAATATTTTAGAGCAAAGCATCAAGTAATACAATATTTTGAATGCCTAAATGAATTATCAGAATTGAGGGTTCCATTGTGTGGAAAAATGCACAATAATACTATATCAAGAAATCTTTGTTCTTCCCATGATATATCATATTAAATAAGAAACTTAAGTTCTCTGTGTTTATTTTCTTTTTGACAGAAAAGAATATCAGGTCTTATCCAGCCTGATCACAGAACTATGGTGAAATGGATATGAAATATTAATAGTGTACTGTTAAAAACAAACTCAAAATTATTCCTATTATAGGAAATCTAAACACCCTACTAAGGACTACTACAAGGAAAGCTGCAGGGAAGAAACATCCCTCAACAAAATACAGGGCCAGAATTATACCTCTTACTGATTATAAGACACCTATGGTCTTGCTCATGACCACAGGCACTACAGTACTAGACTTCTGGTCCATGCAAGTCTAAGTCATGCTGTTCTTTATATATATCTCATTATATATCTTAATTATATATCTCAATAGCCCTTGTAGTTTCTCTTACCCATAGTATAAGGTTCTATCATCAATAGCAAATTCTTTTTTCCCATGGATGATATCAATCATTGACCACAGAACTCATTCCTTCTCAGCCCAGTGTCAGAATTCCTACCCCCAAAAAGCACAGCATATGGCCACTGGAATATGTACAGGAATTTATACACATAAAGAAGACAATTTATAGCCCTTGAGCTAGAGCTTCAGTTGCTTCTCTTCCTCCAGACATTTCAAAAGTGGCCGTTTGGCTGGGGATTTAGCTCAGTGGTTTTGCCGCCTGCTGCACAAGCACAAGGACCAGAGTTTGATCCATGGTACTAAAAAAAAAAGTGGCCTTTTGGTGACAATGCTTTTGATGAAGAGTTCACTTTCTTAAGGAAAACAGGAGTTTGCACTGATTGGACAGGTGTTTTTTACAGCTAGTAGTGAAGAATGATTAGCACAGTAAAATTAGGAACAGTAAGCATCAGCACATATCACAACGGTCTCTTCTTGTTCTGATCATCTGTAGGGGGGATTTACAGGCATAATTTGACAGTAAAAGGAAACTTCAGAGATAAACAATAAAATTGAGGTGTGAAAGTTTTGATTATATGTCTTTTACTTTGAGAACAGGCTGCAAAAAAACAAAGGGAGGTCCTGGATACATATGCTGGTAAAGGGCTGAGGAACTCAGTTTATCGAACTAAGATTTAAAGCTGAGTCCATGACTAAGTGAAGAGAAAAAAGAGTCCACTGAGGTATTAAGGATACTTAGGGATGTTAGGCTCATCTCTTAGGGAAAAAAATATTCTCCCTTTTTAAATTTCATGAGCACCTTATTTAAAAATATCTAAGTAAGACCTATAAATCAAAAAGAGATACAGACAAGGGAAGATGATGTTCCACTTAGCTATTTGTGCAAAACAACCCATTCCAGAATGTTGTGACTAAAATAACACCAATTTTATTGCATCTTACTGATTGGTAAATCAGGAATTGGATGGGGTTCAGTGGAGTGATTCTTGTTTCAGCTGGCAGCCACTAGAGGCACTGGTTGCCTAGGTTGGTCTGAAGAGTACAATAGCGATAAGAGGGCTAAAAAGCTGGGACCCCCTTGAGGTCCTCTATTTCTTTTCATGTTATTCAAGGCCTCTGCACATGGTTTTTCCAACAGGGTGCTGGACAATATACAGGATAGCTTTCACTTTCTTAAGAACTGGACCAAATAAATAACTGAGCATTAAGTACACTATATTCTTATGGTCAAACACTCATGGAGTCCATGCAAACTCAAAAGAAGAGGACATAGATTCCAAACCCTCAACAGGAAAAAAAAAAAATCTCAAAAAAATTTGCAGATATATTTAACTGTCACTTAGTGAGGATTTTTTTTGTAGTATCTCTTAGTATCTCATCAGAAAGAAATCACAATCTTTAGAAAAATGCAGCTTTTTTTTTTTTTGCCAACTGAACAATTTATACACTGATTCATAATACAGTCTGCCCAGAGGACTTGCAGTACAATTTCACAAAGTTGGTTCTATTTGTCTCTTCACTAATGGCCAGCCTGATGCATAGCATGTTTAGCTACAAACAACTCTGCTGACTTCCCCTGCAACATTTTCATGGCTCACCAGTAGATCTGTCCACAGTTCTCAGGTCTACCAAGGAGGTGGTTCAACTCTTCTTTGATGTAATCCATCCAGAGATCAGAATCTACAGATCCAAACTCTCTCAAAGCCCTCTCATAATATTCTCTTAAATTAGCCATCTTACAGGATTCTTGCTTTTTTTCAAACTGGATCATTTTCCTGAAAAACTCATCTGAAAATGGACGGATTTCCTGTAAACTCTTAAACACAGCTCTGGCCTTTTTGTAGCCACCACTTCGATAAGCCCGGTCAAGGTATTTATCTTTCAGAGTTACTGAGCTGGCACCCGTGACAGCTAAAATAGCTTTCCTAAAGATAGCTTCTGTGTCTTCTTGGCTTTCAGCACCTTCGCTCCATTCTGCCCAAGAAATCCACAAGGGCAGACAAACCTGGGACTTCAGGTGCACAAAGCCTCTTTCAAAATGCTTGTCTATATCTGGGCTCTTTGACTTCATCAGCCCCTGCAGCTTTTTCTGCCATATCGTTACAGAGTCTTTGAACAATTCAGTCCCAGTTTCTGCCACATCCAGAGCTTCTGTAAAGAAGTCATGTTGCAGCAACAACTCGATCCATTGCTTATAGTGGAATTCCGAGAGAAGTCTGAGTTCATTTGCCTTCCTGAATGTAATCATGGTTCTTTCTAGCCTCTTTCTTCTGAGGAACTCACTACTCGTCTTCTTAGAAAATCGTTCCAAGCAAAAGCTGACGTAACACTTCCACATGGCCTCTGTAGAGAGAGTCCTCACTGCCTCTTTATACACAGCACAGCTCCGCTCCTCCCTTCGGCACACCTCCACTGTTTTGGCTTGATTTGATGGTGGCTGTGCCTCTGGTTGGGACTCAACCTCTAATTCTCGACATGCCACATAATCCCAAGTGAGAGGGTCATCTGTGTGCAGAGCCTGAAGGTCATCATAAATTTCTTTTTGTAGATCTTTGGCAAAGTCAAAAAGCTGTGCAACTGAAAGTAGTGACACATGAAATTCTGCACCTTTAATCTTGCTTATAGAATTTTTGTAGATGATCCGTGCCAACTGGCCCTTAAGGATTTCTTCAGGATAATCAAAATCCCCCATGTCCATGTCAGCTTTTTCAAATTCTTGCTTTTCTTTCCTGAGTTTCTCAGCATGCATCAGCTCCATCCTAAAGTATTCTTGATAGAGTCTTGAGCACTCTGGGTGAAAGCGAAGAGCCCGAAGAAATAACTGCCTTGCACTTTCTGAAGACAAGCGATCTTCCACTTCCCATTTGGCCACCATAATCCACAAAGCTGGCTTGTTCGAATGAATGGCCAACATGGCTGAGAATACTTTGCTAAATTGAGCTTTGGTAGCCCATTTCTTACAAAAAACTACATAAGATAGCCAAAGCTGAACATCATCTTTCCACTTTGCTGAAGCACGTCGGAAGACACCTTGTACTCGCTGTAAAATAGAACGCTCAATCTCATCCCTCTTAAATGAATATTTAATGCGTCTTCTTCTCTGGATCAGCTCCAAAAGATTAATTTCATATTGAACATAACTGATAAAGTCTTCTTGAAAAGTGCTCTTCGCTGTATTTTGTATTCTAGATCAGAAGCCTTCTTAATGATAGCCTTAATCTCCGCGTGACTGAACAGTCCAATGCCCTCCAGCTGTTCCAACTCGGGAATTCGATCCTCTATGCATTCCTGAATTATCTCCAGCACGAGGTCCAAACTCTACAGGCTGACAAGAGGTGAAACACCAACACGTGCAGGAAGCATTCACCTTCCCGTCGGGAGACCCAGCCGAAAAATGCAGCTTTGTTGCTTTTTTCTTTTAAGAAAACAATAAGAAGAGCACTTAATGTAATAATTAATGTAATAACTTAATAGGAACAATATATTACATTATGTTATCTTTTTTCAGCTTTTCAATCAATCTTTCATCTCTTTTCATCATTAACCCATAAATTTCCAAACCAAAGTCATTAGTTTAGAAACAGCCAGTAATTCAGGCTTACTTTTAGTCGAAGGCTCATTTTACATCAGGATGATCAGGACAAGTAGGATATAGTTTCTAATTTTAACTCTATTGTAATTTAGAATCAGCCTTTTAACCTCTCTGATTCTTGTTTGGATAATAAGCTCTCGCTTACCTAAAACAGAATTTGTGGCTAATTAATAATGTATATTAAAGTCCTCTGACTTCCGTGTATGAAAGATTGTGATTTGACTCATTAAAACTCTGATTTCAAACATTATAAATTAACATATGCAACTTCAAAAGATATGTTAAAATGTTCAAGTGAAAAATATATTTAAAATGTTTACTATGATGCATTCTTGATGATTTTGTCTTGTTTTTTCCAGTTTAGAAATTTTTTTTTTGATTCATGAAATTCTTTTATATTGTCTTATCCTTTGTTATTCATTGTAATCACAATCCAATAAAAATTACTTGGGAACTTTTCTTAAATATGCTTAAAATCTAGGGATATTACTCATATGTTAGAATTGTTTTCCTTCTTAGATTAGGATTTCTTTCTGTTTTAACAGAGAATATCACATTCTATATAGTAAAAATTCTTTGCTATATACAAAGTGGTTCCCACATCTCCTAGAAATTGCAGAGTATCTCCAGTATGGTGCTTCCCTGATATCCGAATTCAAGGGTGGAGAGATGTCATCATTATTGTTTAGCTGGACAAACTGTAGCCCGTTGGATTTGTGACAGTGCAATGCACCTGCAACACTATCTCCCAGATATCAGCGTGGATAAAACCTTCAGCTATTTTAAGTCTGACTCATCTGATATTCAATACCACTTATTCTGAGCAGTCTTTTTAAATTGTAACTCACTGTGAATATGCATATTTTCCAGATCCCTCTATATTTTTCTTCCATAATTCTTATTAATTAGTGTTTATTGTGGGGTTTTTTCTGTTCTTTCTTTTGTTTTGTTTTGTTTTTGGTACCAGGGATCAAACTCAGGACCTTGCACTTGCAAGGCAGGTGCCAGAACCACTGAGCTAAATTCCCGGCCTCTGTTCTTTCTATAAAGACAAGCCTTACAAGTGTAAAATATTTTCTTTCATTCACTAATATATCTCTAGCCACCTAGAATAGTGCTGGCATGATGTATGTAATAAATAAATACTACTGAATTATTAAATAAATATTAGCTAAGTTTTGTCATAATCAATGTATGTGGTTTGGCATATGATAACTTCAAATAAAATGAGAATTATCAAAAGAATATTTTAATTGCTCATTTTTATTTTATTTTCTAATTATTCCTTTCAGGGCTTCATGAACATAAAGTTCATGCCAGGTTTGACAAAAAATGTACAAAATGATCCTAGAATATTTTAGGGCAGAAAGAAAGGAATCTAACAAAATATGAATGGGATCATACCTAAATGGTATATTATCCAATTTGCAATGTCTACCATAACCTTAGAATGGAACAGTTTGAAGATTTAACAACAACACTGAATGTGTCTTATGGTTTTAGTTCAGATATCTAAGGCACTTAGAAGTTACCACTCTTATTTTTACAAAAAAAAAAGATTGAAAAAAAACTCTGAAATTAATGATTTTTCTTGTACCTATCAAAGAAGTGAGATTGAAGAGCGAAATTGCCACTTGAAATCTATCAGGACGTAGATGCAGATAATCACAGCCAAGAGCTTTTTACTGTTCAAAGTCTCTAGAACAATGAACTGCTAGGAAGACTGAAGTGATAATTTTGACAAATTGCTAAAAACTGAGGACTATTGGCAAGATTATAAGTTCCTGGGGCCATAGAATTAGGAGGTCTCCATACTTTCATAGACATTACCTTCAAGAATGCTATTAGGCTTTTCAGGTAAAGACCAGAGAAAGTCCCCCTCCTTGTTCTGGTATGTATATGTATTAGTCAGCTTTTCCACTGCTGAGAGGGAAAATACCCAATAACCACAACATAAAGAGGGGAGATTTAATTTCATTTATGGTTTAAGAAATTTTAGTCCATGGTTGGCCTGTTCCAGGGGAAAAACAAGTGGAAGGACCTGGTGAAATAGAGATGCACACATATGGTGGCCCAGAACCAAATAAGTGCCAGAGAGGACCAGACACAGAACCCGACATCCCACTTCTGTGATCCACCCAGACACACCCAGGGGTCTGTTCTACTAATTCCCTAGGTAGATGACAAGCCAATCAAGTTGATAATCCAATTTAACTCTTATATTTCACCTCTTGCCAATCTGACATCCAAACACATCTCTTTAAACTATACTTAACTCTCCAAATACACGCAAGGTAATAATCCTAACATTACACAACTATACTGATACAACCAAAAAGCAACAATACCTTCCTCAAAGTCTCAACAGTTCTAGCAGTGCTCAAATGTTCAAAAGTCTCCTCTGAGATTCAAACAAACTCTCAGCTGTGAATCTCTGTAAAATTTAAAAAGCTGGTTACACACCCGCAATATACAATGGTGCAGGATAAACATTCCCATTCCGAAAGAGAAGACTAGAACAATAGAAAAGAATGAAACCAACATAGGACCCAAACCCACCAGTGCCAACATTAAGTGGTAGCTTCCTGCCTGGCATCCAGCCCATCTGGCTTCTCTGCTGTACTGGCTCCACTCTCTGCTTGTGACTTTCCTAGCAGACATTCTACATTCCATTTCCTGTAGTCTCCAATGCATTTCTGGCTTCATTAACACAGTATGTTATGCACCCACTTCTCAAAGGCAGATTGCTTGGCTTCTAGGAACTTCCTTTAGTATCTAGATGGAAACCTCTATAACCTACAACTCTTGTATTCTGTATACCTGAACAACCAACATCAAATAAATGATGCCAGTGTCTGCCTTCATCTTAAACTGTAACCAGAACCTTTTGGACCATGGCTGCAGTGGTCTCTGAGTGCCTGCTTAACTGAGCATGGTGGAATAAATCCCAGCAAACCAATTCCCTAGGTGGCCCTTCTTGAGTAGTGGCCCCGGAGATACTTTGTGTCCTTCAACCTGAAATTTGTGGGGTCTTGCCAATTTCTGTGATGCCCTCAAGGCATCTTTGTTCTTGGGCTAAAAAAGTACTCAGTTTCTTTCTAATGGTACTACTCTCTTTTTGGTCCCAATTTTACACATGGTTCCTTTCAGGCTAGAATGAAAGTTTTCTAAATCTTTCTACTCTTCCTTTTTGCTCATAGTTCTTAATACAAAGCTGGCTAAAAACAACCAGCAATATACACACCATAGCCTGAATACTGCAGTGATTGAAATTTCTGCTACCAAATCAGTCAGTCCATGGCCCTTAAATTCAGCTTTCTGAAAAATCTCAGGACATGTGGAAAATGTAGACAAGTTCTTTGCCAAATTAAACAGTCATGGCCTCTCATCCAATTACCAGTGAAGACCCCCATCTTAAACCTCATAAACTTGGCCTTTCCCATCTGCATTCCTATCAGCATTCTGGTCTTCTAAACTCTGACCAGATTCATCCATTGGGTTTTGCTCAAAGTATGCTAGGGCTTCTCTAACCTGCATCTCTAGATCTTACCAAATTCTTCCCACAAACCAGTTCCAGAGGATTCTGAATCACTTGCTCAGGGATAATCACAGAAACAACCCCATTTCTCTGGTTCCAGTTTTCTGTAGCACTCAGCCCTTCCTGATAGAAAAGACCCAAAACCAGCAACATAAAGGAAGAGAGTTTAACATGGCTGACCATTCAGAAGTTTTAATCCACAATGGCCAGGTGCTCTAAGAACTTGCTCTCAAGCTGCAAGTAGCCTGAGAGGAAGAGCCACAGGTACACCACCAGGTAGTCCAAGGTGCTCTGGTCATTGAAGGAGGCCAGCAGGTCGGCTACAGAGGTCACAAGATTAGACACAAGACGACACAAGATTAAAGATCTGAGAAACTCAGAGAATATCAAGCAGGAAAACAACAAAAAATTATACTTGATAGATATTCTATTTGCAAAAAGACAAAGACAAATCTTGAAAGAAGCTGTATGGGATGGCAGTAGAATATCTTGTCTATACAGAAAATTATGCAACCAAGAAGAAAGTGGAGTGAAATATTTAAAGTGCTAAAGGAAACATACACATAATCACAGAAACACTGTCACCTAAAATTCTAACTGCTGTAAAATTATATTTAAAGGTGAAAAAAAAGATAAAGATTGTTTAGAGACCCCCAAAAATTGAGGAAATTCATTCCTAACAGATCTGCCTTATAAGACACAATAAAATAATACTGAATTCAAGAAATTGAATCAAATCAAATATATGAAGTCCATGAATTCAAAATGCCCCCCCACATAAACATATGTGTCTCTACTGAAAGTTCCTAACGTATGAACTCGTTATTTTGAAACTTTAACAATGAAAAGAATAAATCAATCATTTATACTGCCTTTACTGAACAGGCTCTATTTCAAGATAAGAAAATAGTTGATGTGCGAAAATTGTTCCTTAAAGGACCATTCCAGCTAATAAATGCACAAGGCCTGATAGAATTATAAAATTATCATCTTGTACTACCTAATGAAATAACGGAGCTTGATGATTATGGTCCACTAAAATCACTGAATGAAATTTTTAGAAGGAATTTGATGAAAGAGAAATCATTTGGCATTGTCTGACCCACTAGTCAGCTGAAGCATTGCTAACTGTGAGAAAAACATCGTTATCATGTAATTACTAATATGATCTTATGTGAAACATCCTTGCTGCCTCCTAAACTGAAGTTAAATCTAATTAAACCTCCACATCTAACTACTATTATGCAGGCTTTGTGAGTGATAATGAAATAAGATAAATTACATCACTGGAAGGCAATAAGACAAATTTAAGATATGCTACAAGGATAAATGACCTGGTGTTTCCAACAAATCAATGCTACAAAAAAGCAACAAGGAAAGCAATGTGTAGACCACATTTGAGTCCTGATTTCAGTAAATTTCCTCTAATAGAACAGCATTGAAGCAACTAGGTCAATATAAATGTAGATGATTATTAATAGATTTGAAGAATTACTTCTAATTTTGTTTGGGTAACGATGCAATATACTATTTTTAAAAAGATTGTCAACAGTTAAATTCATACTAAAAAACTTCTAGAAATGACATGATAATGTTGGATTTCCTTAAAATACCTTAGCTTAAGAAAGTAAGAGGCGTGTGGTCAATGAAATAAGCCTGCCAAAATGTTAATAATTACAGGTGGGTGATGACTATGTATGTAGATTTATAATATTTAAAATAAGATTTTTATAAATGATTTCTTCAGTAGAAGAAATTTGGGGTAGTTATTGATCCACCGATTTTAAAAGTCAACATTACAATTTAGAGGATGCCTCATAGCACTAAACCTGAAAATGAAGTGAGCAGATTATACTTAAATAATACAATGAAAATGAATAAATTTTACTTTACATTGACCAAAATATTTTTCCAGGAATTCAGTCTGAATAGCAGTACTGTGTTCCCTATTGCTACAGTTTAAATGTTTATCCCATCCAAAATTTTTGTTCAAATTTAATTGTCAATTAGAGCCTCTAAGAGGTGATCAGGAATACTAGTCAGCCATAAGAATGGAATCCTGTCATTTGTGGCAGCATAGATGGAACACATGAGCATTTGGTTAAGTGAAATAATCCAGGCACAGAAAGATGAGCACCGCAAGATCCCGTTCATATGTGGAATATAAAAAAGTTGATCACATAGAAGTTGAGCATAGAATGGTGATTGTCAGAGGAAACTGGGCAAGGGAGAAATGGGAAGAGGCTGATCTGGATACTAAGTAACAGATATCAGCTAGAAGTTCTGGTGTGTTTTTGAAGAATAGGGGAGTTGACTATAGATAACAATGAGGTACTGTACATTTAAAGATGTACAAGAAAAGATTTGGAATGATTTCTCCATCAAGAAATGATGTATGCTTATGATTTAAACATTAATCAATATATATGTGCACTGTAACATTACATGAAATCTGATTAATATATAATATTTTCTGTTTTAATGTACCAATTAATTTTTAATTTACAAAAAAGGGGTGATGACACCATGAAAGGTCCATGGTAAAAGAACTTTGAGAGTGGGCTTTCTCTAGGCTCTTGTGCCCTCTTCCAGGTGAGGAACATTACTCCTCCCCTCTGCAGACTACAGAATTCATGGCAGATGCTGGGAGCATTGGCTGGGTCTTCACCAGACCCCAAAATCCTCCAGCCCCTTGATCTTGAACTCCTTAGCATCCAGAACTATGAGCCAATAAATTTATGTCCACTGTAAACTACCCAGTTGAGGTACTCTGTTATACGAGTGCAAGCGGCAAATACAACTTCGTTTAAAATTGCATGTGAATTTCACCAAAAGAAAAACAATTCATGATTTTCATGAAGAAAAATATCTATTAAGAGATGACTAATAGAAGAATGGGGTATCTTTTTTGAACCTTGCTCAAAGTCCTAGGAACAATCTGCAATATAACAGCCAACATGACTGAAATGAAATGTTTTGGAGAAGTCTAACCCCCAGAAGAAAAGAGAAGGTATGCAAGATCCCAAGGGACAACTGTCACAAAATACAGAAGGTTTTTCACCTTCAAATTCTGTGTAAAAATATGAATTTCTATAACATTCATCAGAAAAAATATTTCAATGTGTCATAATAACAAAAAAGCAATAACTAAAAATCTGAAAGAAACTCAGCATCTCCACTCTGAAAATGAAAAGGCCAAGGATGCCCAAAATTACTGAGATTTCTGGTCATTGTAAAGTAGTCAGAGAATAAAGCTGGAAATTCCCATCATAATCAGCATAAAGTCTTGAAGATGTGTCTCAGAAAAAAGAGAAATGAAGAAAGAAATATCTACTTAAAATCCTAGAAGTTCATATCCTGCAAGGTGTGGTTAAAATGAATGAGCAGTCTTTTTAAATATGTTTTCTAATTTATGGGGACAAAGTCAGATACTCTAATACAACTAGAATCTCAGACAGTAAAATAAAAGATTTAGATATATGTAGATATAAATATAGTTGCAGGTATAAATACATGCAATCTATTCTTTTTTTTGTATATCCTTTTATTGGTACATTTTAGGTGTACAATATAATGACATTCATCATTGGAGATATGCACCTTTACATCATCTCTCTTGGTTCTTATTCTTTTCCCCCTTCCCCTGCCCTCCCTTCAACCCCTCCATCCCTCCCTATTTACAAAGACTTTGTTTCCTTTTTTTCATTTTCTCATAAAGAAAACTACATGGGCCTGAGAGTGTGAGTCAGTGGCAGAGTGTGCAAGACCCTAGGTTTGATCCCCAGCAAAAAGAAAGAAAAAACAGAAGACAAAAAGTACAAATACATGGCTAGCATACTTTCTAAAATGAATGAGGTAATTACTGGGTAATTTACTATTTTATGCTGCTTATTCCTATAGTGTTAACTGTTAAATAAAATCATGAGCAATGCAGTCATTGTGTTTACATTTTTTTAATTGTGAAAAGTGTCAGCATGTCTACGGTTCCCAGAGTGAGAAGAAAAGCCCATCTAATTCTCAGCACCTATTGATATAGCCTAAAACGTTCAGTTACCAGAAGTAGAAACAATGGTTTCAGTACAATTCAATCAAGATTTTAACTGGGCCCATAAAGGAGAGACAAAAATAGAAAAGATTTGTTAATATTTTGTCACGGTGTTTCTCACATACTCACTCTGATCCAGCCTTATTCTGAGCAGATAATCATAAACTTTTCACTGGGATGAAATCTCCTCGGGTTTCATAGGGTCAGGCAAGGAATAGAACTCCAGAAGAGAAAATTTCATTTCAGGGATTAGATACAGAACAAAAATATTTTTTATTCTTAGATCCATAAAACTATTTATTCTACACCATCAGCATTAGATGTCATTTATTTAATAATTCATAGTCTGCTTTATTCCAAAAACTATTTGATGCAGTACATGAGAAATCTCCTTCTTGAAACAATTCTAAAGCAAAACAAAAAGATCCACTTGAAGAGCAGAGTGGAAAGATGGAGGAACCCTTTGCAAGGTCAGATAGAAAATCAGAATTCAACCCAGAAATATTGAGTGATTTTCAGTCTTTTTATTTCTTGTTTTTAATTCTGAATGTTTTATTGGAATGACCAAAAGTGATTTACTATTTCTTTCATTCATTTTTAAAATATTTTCTGAGCTAGAATTTGAGCCCTAAGTGATTTCTTATAAAAGTTGTTTCATATTTTGAAATGTCTGAGGCAATTAAATATATATATATATATAGAGAGAGAGAGAGAGAGAGAGAGAGAGAATAAGTTATAAACCATGATCTTCAAATATAATTTTTTAGATTGAAAAGCTAAATGATCATTTAGGGATCTTATATAAAAGCTAAGATTAAGTTCACAGCTAACAGAAAGGATAGCTTACTAGTAAGAGCTCAAAAGTACTTTGAAAACTTTTTTTTGTATATGTGTATATGCAAAACTGCATTTATTCCTGCTTTCTTTCCTGGTTTTTATTTCTTTTATTCTGCCAAATATCTATGTTTGTCAATACATACTTTAAATGTGTTGAATGGTATTTAACAAGAATAATACTGGAGAAGAGAAGAACAGACAAAATCAGTAGAGTGTATTTCCAAATCATCTCCAACCTTAGAGCTCCGTTTGCTGTCCCCACTGGACACCCAAACCCAAGATCCCTGCGGCCAACCTCCCCAAACACACAGGACATCCACACTTCAGTTTATGCCTCCATTTATGGTTTTCAGCTTTCCTTTTCCTTTTTTTTCCTCTGTATTTTGCTTGTTTTTTAGTAGTTCAGTTTGGAATTTTGAATGATTTAGTTATATTTTAGCTAACAAATCATGTTTGTTTATTCTTAAAAAGTAAGTTTGACAAGTTTTGTATTCTAAAGTATTAAAGTTCACATACTTCCTTAATGACACCCTATTAAGAAAAAATTAGATGGAATTTTTTTCACATGAATATCAAACTGTGACATTAATCTGTGGGCTATAGATGCATAGTCTAAATAGTATTATCTATGTAGATATGTATCTGTAAAGATTGCCATGAAAGGTGAGTTTATTCCAATTGGCAGTCACTTGAAGAGGTGTTTTTTATTGGAATTTTTTACTGGAAATTTAAAGGGGGAGAAGAAGCTTTGGGAAACAATTGAGAGGTTTGGCTCCCTTTCTACACTCAGAGAGGGTGTTCAGGTATGCATAAGTTTAAAAATAGCAGTGACTAGAAGAAAGACTTTTCTTAGAGCTTCATGTGTAAAAAGAGGCACCAATACATCTAAGGAGGGCAAATCTCTCTCTTGCAAATATACTTGTTTAGACTGATAGTGGCTGCACTATTTAATTTCTTCATATTATCAAGTGATATTTAGTTAAATCTGTTTGGAAGGGCCAGGATCTCTAGGTTTTGCTGAGAGGCATGAAAAGGCGAGCCTGCAATTTAAGATGAAACAATTATATAAACCAAAAAAAAAAAAATAGCATCCCTAGGAACAGTACTTCTCTCCCTTGGTCAGTTGTCCTGATCCACTGAGAAACCCTTCAAGTGGTCTCCTATAAGGATCTGGATTTAATGCAAGTAGAATTCCTTACATTCTTGCTTGGTTCATTTTCTGTTGCTGATAACATAATACCACATACTGGACAAGTTATAAAGAGAAGAGTTCTTTTTTGGCTCATAGTTTAGATCCAAAGCTGGGAGGCTGCACCTGCAGATGGCTTTCTTGTTTGGCAGACTCCTTCGGTGTCACAGTGTGTCACAGGGTAAGAGACAAAGAGCATATCTGTATGTGCCTTCTGATCTCTCTCTCTCTTCATAAAAGCCCCCATTGGGCTCCCATCCTGATAACTTTATCCAATTATCTCTGGAGGTTTCACCTCTAAATGTCCTGGTTGATTAAGTTTCTACCCTGTCAATACGTCCCTCAAAGGTTAATCTCCCATCTGAGTTTCAGAAGGGACCAGCCATGTTCAAACCACAGAAACTTCCCTCCTGTAATGTTTCTCATGACAATTTTCCCAAATATTTTCCTCTTTCCTTGAGGTTCCTCATCATCCAAACAATCATCTATTTTGTATCAAGGAACTTTTATGAATATTATTTGTTATTAATTGTATAAACGTATAATTTTCAAAATTTCTCTATAGCTCTGTATCATTTCCCTTTGTCTGAGACACTGATAAAGAAGATACCATATACCACAACTGTCCCATCAATCACGTCATATTTCTGTTGAGGTTAGAAGAAACCGTTGATAGATACCTTACTGGCATTCTGAACCCTTCTAGGTTGGACACTGTGAGAAGTGAAAAGGTATGGCCTCGTGAGATTTAGTGTAAAGATAATTATAAACTTTCATTACTTAGAGAAAGGAAACACTGTGTGTGGCAGGCACATATGATTGAATAGATACAAAGGGAGCCACAGTTAAGTGTCACTGTCATCTGGGAAATAAACTCAATCTCTGAAAGTCTGTCCACAGTAAGGATCTAATATAGGACATCCCCTGTCTGCAAATACTATCTTAAAAAAACCAGTGTTTCAAATACCCAATACCCAATACCCAAAAATCATATGTAGAGATCTAGTCAAGGCATATATGCATCTAATGATGACAAAGTTAAACTCTGATATGTTGTAATACCAAGGTAATTAAATTAGAAGGATGGTCTATCTGAAATCCAAAGCAAAAAAAATTTCTGAGAGGAACCAAAGAAGGACAATTGTCAGTGTGATCTCAGCCGTGCTCAGGGCAAAGGTGTCCTCCTTATAATGCTTGCAGAGTCAGCAGGAACATGTCATGTAGAACCAGATGCACAGTGTACCTCTGAGCTTCTCTCTTGCTGTGATTGACATTTATCCACCATCTTCTGGAGTATAACTTTATTTTGTATACAGACTTTCAATAGGTGAATTTGGATCTTGCCCTGAGGGGCTGTTTTAATACTATCCTCTTCTTCCCAGGTATGTGTCATGAAAAAGTGACTCCATCCTTGTGTGGCTTATCTACCAGTCTTTCATGAGTTTTGTTTTAATGAATCATAGCTAGTTTCTAATTCACTCTGAGTATAAGAGACTCTTGACCTTCATGACAAAAGCTGAGACACTGTGATTGCCAAGATAGACTTTTACAAAAACAGTTAGCCTGGGAGGTTCACCAGTCTCCACTTCTGACATTTTATTTCTCTGATATTTTTATAGTGGATGCCATAGTCACACCTAAGCACACCAATATTGATATTCTTATCAGAACAAAAGCTAAATATAGAGAATAAATGAATGATATAAATTACCAGTTCTTCTTTTAGGTCTCAGCTAGAACTTGAGGAGCTGGAATGTGTAACAAAAATCAGGGGGAAGCAGAAAAGACAAATCTCCCACCAAGTGGCATTTCTAAAGAAATAAGGGAGACATTACCTAAACATATGTCAACAACAATTTCAAATATTTTTTAAAAAATATAGAACAAGTCAAATGTATTAGTGCCATTTGACAATCCAGTGCTGAAATAAATTTTCCTGCTGTGTGGAAATATTATTGCTTCTATCATGCTCACTTCTTTATAGGACTCAGATATGGGATTCTAGGGACAGCCTGTATTCATCAGCAGTGTTTTGACAGCCAGAGATAACAGATATTAGGTGAATATTTCCCTGAAATGAAATATAAGAATGTGTCTAGACATTATTTTCTCGGAGTAGCTCCTAATTTCATGTGTAATCAAGTTGCCCCTGGCAACTCAGGGAAAGTTATCTTATCTTCTTGAGTTAAGCACAAAGAAACTAAAGTCTTACATGAAATCCTCATTGTCCTGCTGAAAGAGCAGATATCTACATTGTGTGCTACTGCATCAGACTCAGTTGCCAAAACTAATACACAAAGGTGATGAAAATTCAAGCTGAATATTCTTAAATTTTCAGTAACAAATATGAAATATATGAGACTAACTTTTTTCTTCTGGCATAGCCATTTACATTTCTTTTAAATGAAAAGTGACAACCATTGATGATAATAGAACAGGGTACCCCAGGAGTAGATGAGTGCTATAATCAGGAAAATGAATTGTATTCTCAGTAATTTCACAGTCACTATGATTTCTACCACCTATATTGCTAAAGACTTCTGATGTCTATGGGCTCACTGGGCTGCAGGGGAATTGTTTTGCTCAGTAGTACTCAGTAAGAAAGAGTATTCATGAAATTCAAAAAGCTAATGGAGAGCTTCCAGGGGTAGCCAAACTGTAATCTATTCAGACTGAGAAGAAATTCAATGTTAGCAAAAATGAATTCATCAGGAGGAATGTGGAAGAAATGAATCTGAGGCTTCATTAGCTAAACTGAAGAATGGTCTGAATATGTGGAAGAAAAAACAATTTGCAATCCATGGTATTTGGCCCAAATTAACAATTTGTCTTGACTCATATTTCTTTCCATATAAAGCCATAACCAAGAAAAGAAAAGGTTTCCTCTCTATTTGAAACAGGAATCAGAAAGTTAAATTTTTACTCCTAATACAGCTGTGTGAGATGTTTGCATAGTTTTGAAATTTTGGTTGAATTTTGTCGCCATCACTAGGAAAATAATTGTGGGTTATACAGAGGGCAATATTTTTTTGCATTTTCTGTGAATTTTATGAAAATGAGATATCCTTGAGTTACAGCTTTACAAATGAAGCAGTAAGATCTTAGTCAAAGAAATTTGTTCTTGAGCCTGGATGCACAATAGAATATCCAGAAACTTGTTTTTTAAACACGATTTTTTAGTCCTCATCCTACATTTATTAAATAACATTAAGCCATAGGGAGAAGCTTAGACTCTGTATTTTTCTTTTTCTTTTTTCTTTTCTTTTTTTTTTGGTACTGGGGATTGAACTCAGGACCTTGTGCTTGGAAGGCAGGCGGAGGCACCACTGAGCTAAATCCCTGGCCCTCTGTATTTTTCTTTTCCTTTATTATCCTCATTTATCTAGTGGTGGTGTAGGTGATTATATACAGAACCTAGTGCATGCTAGGTAAATGCTCTACTACTGAACTATTACCCCACTCCTAAGTCTACGTTTTGCAAAAGCTCCCATGAAAAATCTTAAACAGTTGTCCATAGTCTGCATTCTTGTATTTGAAACTCTATGTTTAAGGCATACTTGTCAGGAAAGGAGAAAAATTATTATTTACTAAGAATCTACTACTACCAGATATTAAGTAGATATTTCCAAGTATTGTCATAATGTTTCAGATTAATTATCAATCCCATTATCAATTTAATCAATGATTAATTCATTGACTAATTATAATTAGTAAGCAATAATAGTTTGATGATTCAGTTGTCACAATGATACTGTGCCGCTTAGCGACGCTGAGATGAATAGTGCCCCATCCATACATATACCTACTTTGAACCTCAAAATGTAATCATTCTGTGAAGTAGGATTTTGCAGATTAGTTAAATTAAGATGAGATAATACTGGATTAAGATATTCCCTAGATGGCATAACTGGCACACATGTAAGAAGAAGTGGCACACATACATTAAAGAAGAGGGAAGAAAACGAGAAAGTAAAACCATGTAAACATTACTGGACAAAAATTACTGGACAAAAATATTGACAGACTGGACCCCAGAACCTCCTTTTAATTAAGACTTCAGAAATTTATCATTCAAATTAACATTTTATACCACCAACCTGAAGAATTAAGGGCCTTTAATGTGACATTCACTTGTTTTTTCACTCAACTATATTCTGACTACATGAAACAAATAACGGAAGTAAGTGTGATATCATGTAATTTGAAGTTATTTCAATCCTTTTTTACACAAAGCTAGGATGTTATGGATGTGGTGTATATTTAACATTCATACTATTCTCTCAGGTATGAAGCACTATAACATGTGTGATATTATTTGATTCTCACTCAAATCTTGAGGAAGGATGAGGAGGTGTTGTGGTTATTTCTATTTTATAGGCAAGGAGCCCGAGACTAGAGACTTAGAAAAATTCACAAATCACTCCCCTGTGGTTCATTGCTAGAGCATGACACTTTTCTATCCTGACACTGCCAAAAATTTAGTGGAGAATTAAGATGAAAAGCACATGGGTGGGAGAAGTGTGATCTTGCTGATTTTTACAGGAAAGAAGAAAGGAATATAACTAAAAAAGGATATATTATTTTTAAAATCCATGGAAAGTCAGTAGAAAAAATAAGTGAGAAGCCAGAAAGAAGAGGTCTTTGTTGAAGAGAATTTCAAAAGCCCCGGAGCAGCATAAAAACTCAAACTGTCAGATGTGTGAATCTTCATCAGAAAATATCCAATATTACTCATTAGCTTCTAAATTCACATATATTTTTAGAGTTTTATTTTCTTGGAGATTCCACATTGTATCAACAATATTAAGTAACTTAAGAAGGGTCATTGCACTAGAGAATGATATTGTGTGTCTAGTCAGTGAATAAAAAGGAAAGTGAATTTTTCTCTAAAGTACCTACCTATATGAAACTTGTCTTTCAGAACTGTCATTTCCATTCATTAACTTCCAGTTACAGTTAAAAATATTTTCACTTTGATCAAAACATGTGTGTGTGTTCATTTGATTTTCTCATTGCTTTCAGAAAGTGGAAACTAGAAGGAAATATTCAAACAAAAAATATATTACCAAAAATAATATATTAACCAAAAGAAAAAGAGAAAAAAGTGATCAAGAAAGAAAAACTTCTACATAAAATATAGTAAAGCACAAATAGTTTGGCAAAGATATGCTTTAATTTAAATTGAAAATATACTTGGGTTATTTATTCTTTATGACCAAATACAACACATTTTAAATCCAAACAAATTAATGATGAGGAATGATTAAAATCTTGTTCCTCTGAAAATAAATAATGGCAAAGCTTTAATGGAAATGATGATTACAAAGTACTTGGGAGTTAATACTGAAGTTGAGATCCAAAACAATTGCTTATTGTGGAACTTAATGTACTTGTTACCACACTTCATTCAAAGTTAAGACTTTCAGCCATGAGTAACCCTGGTCTTAATATGTACTCGAGTCTATGATCTGTTCTTGTTCTCATTGTATATCAACTCTGAGCACCAATTTAACCAGATTGAGCATTCAGCTGGGTTTGTGAATACCTCAAACATGTTGGCTGCCCCTTGCCTTATAGCTTCTATCTTTTTAGCCTCCTTTACTCATTCTTACACTGGAATAATTAGTATACCAAGGGCTCTAAAACTTGATTCTGCATTTTTTTTCTTTTCTTTTCATGTGCATTCTTTCCTTGAGTAAGCTCATCTTTGAGTAAGTTATTTCCAATGCCATCATTACCCTGAAGAATCTGAAATTCATGTCTCTGGTCCAGATGCTACCTTGGAGTTCTAAACTTATATACCCAGCTCCATATGCCATTTCTGTCTGGCTATGTACTGAGCACTTCAATGTAACATGGCAAAAACTCTATACTTTCCCCTCTAAATGAAGCACACAAATTCTCCTCTAGATAATCACGCTCCCATGTATAAGATCTGTCAGCTCCTCCTCCATAGTATCACCCTAATCACCTTCTCATTTCTTCTGTTACTGTAATACACCCATAACTGCTCTAATAGCCCTTATAATCACCACTACCGCTACAAATTACATCTTTCACTCAGAAGTCAGATTGATGGAAATCGTATTACACTTAATTTTTAAAACTTCTTTATCTTTAAAAAAAAGTCTTGACTTGGTGTGTAAATTCTTAAAGGTTTGGTTATATTCTTTATTTTATCTTCTTCTTACCTATCCTTACTTATAATCACTTAATCTATATGAGAAATTTATGTTTTCCTTCCACAATCCAACTTTTTTCTATTCTTTAGCATTGCTGTTTTCTGTGCCTCTTTCTTGAAACACTCCTTCTAATATCTGTATTTCTTACTCCTTTTGATTATTCAGGCCTCAACACAAAAATAACTTCCTAAGAATGTTGTTCATCAATCACCTAAGATAATGCATTTTTTTCTCATTAGTCTCTTTTGCATTAGACTTTTATCTTCTTCATAGCATTTATTAATATTGATATTATCCAATTTAAGTTGATTTATCTTGTCTTCCAATGTTAAAAATAAGTTCCCTAAGAACAAAAGCCCTGCCTTCTTCAAAACTACTAGTGCAGTGTTAAGCATATTACCACATTCTTTATATACATCTTTTGACTAACCTATTCAAAAACAAATTTACCATATTTAAATAGCATAGAACTAAAACATAGAAATAAAGGTATTATTCATGTTTTCATTGACATTGCATTAAATCTATAAATTTTCTTAGAAAAAAAAGATCATTTCCAGTACAGTAGTTACTTCTGTTCTTCCCATTCAGGAGTTAAAATTATTTCCATGTTTATTAAAGTGTTCCTAGATTTTTCCATCAAACATTTCAGGTCTTCAATGTCCCAAAGTCTAGTATACTCTATGTTATCTAGTGATTTTATTATATCATAATGGAGATTGGTTTTTGCTACACTATTTATCTGTCTATCTATCTAGCTAATAGGAATATTATTGGTTCTCTAGCTATTACATTGAAATTTGTTATTTCTCATAAAGGAGAAAAGGAGTAGTGCTTACCATACAGAACAGTACTGATTAGTATTTTTGACATGACGTATACAAGTCTGTTCTATGAACTGCAACATACTATGTAATGACTTGGAAGTATAAATGATTGTTTTGTAAGTGGTCATATTTTTACCACCTTTTAAAAATTCTGTGTTGGGGGCCGAGGATTTAGCTCAGTGGTTCCAGTGCCTGCCTTGCAAGCGCAAGTTCCTGAGTTCGATCCCTGGTACCAAAAAAATAATAATAATAATTCTGTGCACTTTTATACCCTATTTTGACAGTATATCTATTGTATATTATGGTAATTAATAGTAGTAATAGAAAGAAAATATTTTCTGCCTAACTCTAGACTTGTGTTACTTCAAGCCTTTTAGCATGGAATTTTTTGACCTCTCCTCTACACTATCATCTCCCCAAATGGCAGCTGCTCTCTGAATCCTTCTCCAACTTTGTTTTTCCATGTGAGGGAAACATGGTTTCTTTACATTGCTTTTGCTATGATTAAATGCATATTAGATAACATTTGCTCCCATAGTGTGTTAGTTTCTTTACTTTCATCGCTGAGACTCAAAGTTAACACTCAAAGTTCAAGGAGAAAGGGTTCATTTAGCACACAATTTGTAAAGGCCCATAATCATAATCAGCTGGCTCCAAGGCAGAGTGGCACATGGCAGAGGAGTGTGGCCAGGAACAATTCAAGGTGCCTACATGGCAGCAAAAGCAACAAGGGAACCTCAACTGTGTCTTTCTGTCCCTTTTATATTATCCAGACTACTGGGATTAGGGCAGAGTCAAACCAGTCAGGGTACTGGTTTGGTAACCACAGGCCCTTAACCTCAGCCTCACACACTCTAGATTCAGCCACCTCTGAAAAATCCACCTATGACCACTGAGGCTTTGAAGGGACATCTAGGCCCAAACCATAACATATGGCAGCTTGTAACCATATAGCCAAAATAGTACCTAGTATATGTCATCCACAGGAGTATAAATTTTACATGTTTCTGTTAGTTCGTACAAACTTCACAAAATTTCTATGAGTGAATTGTTCGTTATTCTCCATTTTACAAATGAGGAGATTGGATCAGAGTGAATGATAACCTACCTGTCTTGTGTCACTTATCTAAGTATTAGTGTTTTATTTCCTTGCTCAACTCCATGATGTAACTGGAAAGAGTAATGAAAGTTCATAAAATACAAACATCATATTTTCTGTACGTATAATATCCAGAACTGCAGTAGTGATAATAGCCTTATCTCTGCATGCTATTTATTCAATTAGTTTAAGTAATATTTACGAGAACACTCAAGTCCTAGACATTGTACTTAGACCCAATGATGAGGTAGAACATACCAATGACTTCGCTAATTTAGTCATGAGGAAAGGGATGTAAAGAGGCGGTTGGTGTGAAGAAAAATCTAATGACTTCTAAATTACAGTGTATTTCTGCCATATTTGAGGCCCGTATTTTAAATAATAATTAACACATTGCCACATGTATTGGTTAGAGTTCACTATAGAAAGAAATCCAAATGTGTGTGTGTGTGTGTGTGTGTGTGTTAGACTTATAGGTTCAGCGGTGAGACAGTCCACAATAGCTGTCTGTGTACCAAAGCCCAAGAAGATGTAATAGCTGTTCAGTCCAAGGAGCTTGAAGCGAAAGAGCAAGAGGATTCAAGGATGTAGCACCAGTCTCAAAGCCTCAAACTTGGAAGTTTCCTGGAGAGTCACTGGTATTAATCTGCACTGGAAGGCTGAAGAAACCAACGTCTGATATCCACAGGCAATGGTCGTAGCAAAAAATGCTCTCACTGAAGCAGGATGGAGTTTTTCAAACCCAGGCCAACTTCTTCCACCTTCCCCTTTCATTCCATCAGGACTGCAAGCCTATTGGATGGGCCCACACACAATCAGGGTGGATCTGTCTCCCTCAGCTTGCTGACCTATATGTCTTTCATCTCTGGAAACGCCCCAAAGACACAAAAGCACAGACATGTGTTTTATAATCTCCTACGTATTTCTTAATTGAGTCACATGTACAATCATGAAAATATGTTCACAGCACCTGTAAATAGAGAAAAATCACAATAGGAAAAAGATCAGACCCAAGACAGAAAAAAACACTGATAAAAAAGAGACCATTTTGCCTGAAAAAGAGAGAAGACTGAAGTACGTCCAGGTAGCTTTGGAAGGCTGACCTAGTTCTCCTGGAAGAAAGGCATGCAGTAATAGAATTGGGCTCACCATGAAGAATATTTCTTAGGGAAAGCTATTATTCTAAATTGTGATAGTCTACTTAATTTTAGTAAGTGCCCTGTCATTGTAATGGTTAAACTTGAGAGATGCTCTACTAAGAGAACCTCCAGAATCTCTTTCTGTATCACATTAGAAAACTCAACTCAAATAGATGACTGCTTTGGTCTATTCTTAAAGAAAATTTATTCTTAAATAAAGAGAATGGACAACAAAAGGCGTATTATCGGCATCTCTGTAAAGTTTGAGATTTACTATTTCATGGACACTGGAAAGAAAATAAATGAAATTCCTTGTTCAGAGACTAATAGCTTTAGTACTCATGGCAAAAAGTATCCAGATCTTCATATTTGTTTGGACAAAAAGCAAGGACAATGTCAAGGACAGACACTTGCATTAATGAGGTTGAGGGAACAGACACCCAGCTTTGCGGAATCACCACTTTCACAGTATTTGAAAGAACATCTACTCTTTTCTAGCGGGCGACATTACCTCATTCCTCAAGGTTGCTGGCTGCAAACACAACTCTGTGAGGTGGCCCAGGTGGTCAAAGCCCTGCATTTTTGGAATACCCAGCAATAAGTGCAGGGACACTCAGGACTCGTGGTATACTGTCTCTCACCAGAGACCTTAATGCTTTTATAAATGTAGATTCATTGGGGATGTCAGAATCTCAGATTAGCAAAGAAAGAAGATAATAGGGAGAAAAGGTATTTCAATGACATAAGCCCTATTTAAAACAATCTCTTTTTTCTTCTCCCAACAGTGACAGATAGATGACATAAAAACAGCTTGCTTCTAAACCTATTGAATCCAGATGGAAGTTATATATGTCATCAACCTTCTTGTTTGTATGCCAAAAGAACTAACCTATTTGGTGCAGGCTTATTTATAAGGTTTCTAATGGCAAGAAGCACCCATTTTTCAAGTTTAGAATTGCTCAAATCAGCTCTTTCCTATGCAGGAATTTTCATTAGATTAAAAAAGAAAGAAAAAACTCATGGACTCTACTTCTCTCAAGATAAAAATTTGTCGAAACTACATGTGTAAATGAATCAACATTGCCACCTAGTGGAATCATTATTTATCCAAAGGAAAAAAAATTACATTTTATACAGCTTTATTCACTTTTATTTGTTTTTGTCAGCAAAACTGAGCTGCTTGAAAACCTACTTTGATCAATTTGTTTTAAATAATTAATTTTATGTACCTTCTAGTAAGTTTACTCTTACAAATAAATTGTGTACAGTGTACAACAGGAACAATTTTTAAAATAGATTAACTTTAAGAGAGATTGGTTGTGAAGTTAAATTTAAGAAGCATAAAGCCTCTCAGAAATTTTGTGAGGGAAGAAACAACTCATAAGAGCATAATTTAAAGTAAAAATCATAAAGTAATTTTTAAGATCTTGATATTCCTGTGACTAACAAGATATTATACCTATGTAATTTACTATGATTCTACATCTCAAACAGATACTCAGGGTATTTTTTACTTTTCAAAGTTATACAAATTAAACTATTTCATTTGGAGGGTAGAAATGTAGGAAAGTTGCTTCTTGGACTTCTGGGTAAGGTCAAATGTAGGAATGTAGGAAAATAACTTTCAGCAGCTATTACAGACAGAAAGAATTGCAGCATAAATTGAGCTATTTGAGTATAGGAAATACACTTTAGTAAATAACATCATGGAAAATCATGACAGAGACAATGGGAATAGAAAAACCAACATATTTTCCAGTAGTTTCCATAATCTTGTTTGTATATCATTTTGGTGAAAGAAGAGAAAAAAATTAAAAATCAGAGACACTGAAATAAAAGTGGGACCCTTTATGGTGATTATGAAACCCCACTTTTATTCCCTTTGCATGAAGCAGTATAATTTGGTTATTAAGATCATGAATTTGAATAATATTTATAAGGTAAAATTATATAAAGTAGTGTTTATTTTGATAAGCCTAAATATTGCTAGATTTTTAAGGCTTAGCTCATACATTAAAGTTCTAATCCCATGGGTAACTATATGGATTTCACTAAGCACATTGGTTTACTTTACTGAATTTTAGTATCTTCCTCTTTTCAATGGGGAACTTGCATATCCAAGTGAATAGTTATAAGAAATCAAGGAAGGAAGGACAGTGCTTGATAATCACCCAAAATGCTGCAAAGAATTACTGCTGGAATTAAGAGCTACTTTTCAAAACATTTTTATTTACTCTAAAAAGAAGCTTTTTCATTAACTTTAACTATTAGAATATCTAAATGGCACAATAGAAAATCACTCTCTCTGATTGCTTCTTGGTGAGTTGCATTCTCTCTTCCAGTTTCTGCCTAATGTTTCTTCCCATATGTCCTTTCAACATTTAAATAACTGTCTATTTAAAATTTATTTTATTAGTTAATTAGATGAGGTATAATCAGTTTATTTCACTGGAAACCCTAAAGGATGAGCTGCCATTATGGTGATTATTTCCAATCAGTCTAATTTACTTCAGCTTAGACCTGGATAAAGTAATAGATTATGTTAAAATTTAGTTCCCCTTTTAATAGGAAAGCACATTACATTACAAGCTGCTTCTCCCTTGTCCTGTTATCTTACTTCTGTTCTGTATTGTGAGCTCCAGATAAAGTAATGGGAATATAATTGTACTGAGTCCTAGTGTGATTATATACCTCTCTGTGATATAACTAATCATTTTCACAGGATCTCACTGAAGACAATTTCTTTCCAGAAATGATGTAGTGAATTTTAGTAATTAAAAACTCAGTATCTAAAGCTAGGCTGCTTAGGATAAAAACTAAGCTTGAACAAGTCTTAGCTATGTGATAAAAGGCAAGTTACATAACACCCTTAACTTCTTTATTTGTGAAAAGGGAATGATGATAGCACTTGTCTGATATGACCGTGGTGAAGAACAAATGGATCGGGGAGTATGCAGGAAATGTTAGTTATTATTAGGGAAGGAAGCATGTTCTGAGTTTCAGGCATTGAGAAGTTCCATGGGGAAGTAATTGAAAGCATTCTTTCATTCACTCTAAAAGCAATTGACCTGTACTAACTACCATGTTCTGATGGCATGGAAGGGTAAAGGTTGACACAATTGCACTCTACGTGGCATTTGCAATCAGGTGGCATTTTGTCAGCAGAACTGAAAATAAAGGTTTTTGTGATGTTCACATATATACCCCAAGAACAAATGGACACAGGGAAAAGGAGAGTGTGTCTGTCTAAGGAACAGTTGCGCAGCAAGGCCTCCTGTGCTTGTTTAGTACCGTGGACAGCGGCACCCCAGACCACAGTCCAGAGGAAAACACCTACCATACTGCCAAGTGCTCTTTGCATACAAGACAGTTACTATTCTCACTCCAATTTTTGAAAATGATTGCTGAACTTATACATAAAGAAACTAATGCTCAGAGAGATTGAATGCTATGATCAGACTCCGAAATTTATCTTTTAGGTTTAGCATTTGGACTGAAATCTTCCTGGTTCCTAAAGTATATTTGACTGACTTAATTTTTTCCTTTTTCCTTTTCATTTTTTTCTTTCTTTTCCTTTCTTTGTATGAGTATGTGGGGGGATAGGGGAAAGTAAAGTTTGCTTGAGGTTATAATTTTAAACAATTCTTGGAGATACTAGAATCTTGGCATCACTGGAATAATGACCAAATTGATCCATAGTAAAAGTATAAAGAGCAAAGTTCTATTAGAAAAAAGTCTACAGAAATGAGAAGTTAAGGGATAGGTTGCTATGAAAACTAATGAGTTAATGAGAAGCCCAGTGGTCTGGGTACTGGGAATACAGGCGAAGCATGTTCTTCACTTCTGATATCTTGCCTGCCTTTTGCCTGGTTTTTTGAATCTTTATGTCTTTAATCAGAACAGAAATTTTCCAATCAGATATGCTAGCTTTGGAAATGATTCTCCCACAGCACATCCTCAGAATGCAAGTCATTCATTTCTAAAAAGATGTAATAATACCTACCTTGCTGTGTCTTGGGGAAATTAAGTGAGGTAGCATATATCAAAAAGATGTTGTCTTTATTAGGTATGATATGTTCTCACCCTATTCTTTGCCATTCTAGAGTCCCATTTGTGAAATATACAACTTTTATATTTAACCGGGATTCTGAAATACACTGAACTAATAAATATCAAACATCTGTCACATCCTGAAGTATTAATGAGGAGTTATAGGATCTATCTTTTAAACACAGAAGATTCTCACTAAATAGCATGTAAGTAAAATGTACAATAAATATCAAAAATGAGAGACAATCAATGAATTTCTCATTTCCTTTCTGAAAAAACATTCAGAGGAACACTCACTTTTTTATTATCATCATTGAATTCCTTATCATTTCTAGGTTTCCTGGGTAAAAGGTACTGCAGAAATGAGAGTACTAGCTTGTGTTAGTCTCAAGAGTTACCTGACAGGCTAAGCATGCACCAGTGTCCTGTATCTAATTCTAAGGTATTCATAGCAAATTGGGTCTGCTGACAAGATAAATTTACTTGAAATCACCACTTGACTATGAGAAGGTGGCACAGTCATTTGAAAGATTGAAAAGTACAGCTTCAGCTGGGTGTGGTGGTACAGGCCTGTAACCCCAGTACTAAGGGAGGCTGAGGCAGCAGGATAGTAAGTTAGAGTTCTGCCTAGGGAATTAAGAAAGATTCTGTCTCAAAAATAAAAAATATAAAAGGGATGAGGAGGTAGCTCAGTGGTAGATTTCCCTGAGTTCAGTCCCCAGTACCTAAAGGGGAAGAGAAAACAGAGCACCTCATTTTATTCAAAAGTATCTTCCACATTATGTTGACTATTTAGAATTATATAATTAGAAAACATACTAGTGGCCATTATATCAAGATTTTTAAAGAAACTGGATTGTCTTTGTATTGCTTTGACCGCCTTAATAAATAAAGAGTGACTTCGGTACATTGTCATCATCAATGTATTTTGCCTTTAACTTTCCAGTTTAGGATCTCTAGAAACCATTACATCACAAAGCATCAATAGTACATTGATTTAAAATTCAGATGTAATATAAAAGACTGGTCTTCAGAATCAGATAAGGGCTGCAATTATTTCTATGCTATTTCACACCAAATGGACGATTGACAAAAAGAATCTATTAAGAGCAAATAGTCTACAAGAATTCCTGATCTAAATCACAAGGTTAAAAAAATCCATAACAGGCTTGAAATACTTTAAAATAAAGTAGTATACTTACTATGATCAATGTGGCCATGGAATTATTCACATGAGGAGGATTTAGTCTTGATTTATAAATTTTTAGGGAAATAGAAATTATAAAATGGGAAACACTTGTATGCTTTTAAGAAATTTCACAAACTTCAAGTACACAGATGCTAGTTCTGGCAAAATACAAACTTTATTGACCAGATTACAAATGAGACTGATGACTGGGAGGCAAAGAATGGATGAAATTTAGACAAAACAGAATCTTTGAAACAGAGGGAGAAAGAGGAAATAAGAAACATATTTCAATAATATTAACGGCTTCAATTTAATCTCAAGGGATATTTTGTACTAGCACATGTATTAGTCATTCAAGATTGATAATAACTAAAGCACAAAGTAGGAAAACTCACAGGAAGTGTGACCAGCATGATAAAAAATATGAAGTGTGACTTCATATTAGACACAAGCCATAACAAAGCAGGTAGCCACTTTCATCATTTTCTAGTACAGAATTGTTAAGTAGTATTGTCTCTCCCAAAGTAATAGGTTGAACTCCTAAACTTCAGAATGTGCCCTCATTTAAAAAATAGGACCATGGCACATATAGTTAATTAAATCGAACAGGGTCATACTGGCATAGATGCATATAATTGAATATCATAGATATCCTTATAAGGAGAGGAAATTTGGACATAGAGAGGCAGAAATGGAAGAATCCACAAGAAGATGAAAGCAGAGATGGGAGTGATGCAGCCAAAGCTAAGAAAGGCTGAGGCTTCCCCACAAACCACAGAAGCTACATATTAAGAGCAATATCCTCCCAGCACCTTGATCTTGGACTTACATCTCCCTACTGTATGAAAAAATAAAGTCCTGATGTTGAAACCACTTTGCTTGTGATGTTTTATTACAGCTACCCTAGAAAAATAATATAATAGTATTCAAAACATGTGGATTATTTAAGCATTGGGATTATTTATTATTTTGATGAATAAATCTATATTCCAAGCTGCTTTTGTTAATTTTAGGGAAATAAACCAAAAAAGAAGATAGAGAAACTGTAATAAGCATGGAAAGCAATACTAAGAAATAGAAACAGAGAGTGAAATTCTAATGTTAATGGTTCTGGCTTAGTGGCCCAGACTTCTTCCTTGAGACTGTTTCCACCTTCGCTCTTTATAGGTCTTCCGTGTCCTCTCCACCAGGGCACTGGTCTCACCTGAGTAGAACAAACTGCAGAAGATAAAGTGAGGCCACGCTATGTATACGATTTTTTTTTTACCATTTGACAGTCCAACATGAAAAATGTGGCTTCATAAAGAACCAAAATAAGCCTTTGGCACTAAGACAATAAGTCTTGTCATTGTCACCCCTTACTTGATATAGCTAATGACCTCCGTGAGATGGCAGGAAAGTGCTCAGCACTGATATAAATATTACCTATTATTCTCAGAAAGTGAACATTTTAAAATATACTAGCCTGGCAGAATATAATAGATAGAAAGAAGAAAATTGCCTGAGAATGGTAGGATTAAACAGAAAATGTCTTTTAGGAGTAATTGCTCCATTTTCAGTTTGTAGTTTGCCACATTTGCAATTTTATACCCTAGGGGATGTGTATGGTAGAATTTCTGACAAAATAGTAGAATTGAAGGAATCAGGTGACCCAAATGATAATTCTACATTAGGAAAATTACTTCTGCACTTTGCCTCCACTGTAATCAGCTTCTCAACAAAGAGAATCTGAAAAAGAGGACAAGCATCATTACTTTTGCAAAGTGATTTCTTAAATCATAATATAACAGAACTTGTGTTCCTGGCCCAACTTCTTTATTTTATATATGAGGAAACTCTGGGGAAGTTTTTTGTTGTTCTTAAATGCTTATGGCCATCTGAGTAGTAAGTTACCAACAAAGTAAGAATTCCAATTTTCTTATGCTAGTCTAATTCCTGATCATCACAGCAAAATGTGCTGCCAGCAATGGTGATACTGCTCTCTACTTCTGTCCACCACTCACATGGTGGACATGAAATGTTGAAGACACTGAAAGCAAGAGTAACTGTGATGAGACTTTCTCACTGTGTCTTAGAAAAATGTATGCTAATTCCCAAGTTCTGGCATTACACAAGAGATCATAATGTGGGCACAGATTTACTATTATCCACATCCACCTGAATCTTCCCACCCTAAAATCTGCATTGTAACATTTGGTTCATGCTACAGTTTGAATGTGGTTTTACCCTTAAAGTTCCATGCGTTGAAAGCTTGGTCTCCAGGTGTGGCAACATGAGAGGTGACAGAACCTTTAAGGAGGTGGACCACAGAAGGAGGTCCTTAGGACTTGGAGGTGTGCCCCTGGAAGAGAATATGAGACCCCAACCTCTCTGCTGTCTTGTTGAGCAGTGTGACCTCTGCCTCTTGCATTCCTGCCTTCTACCATGAGGTCTTTACCAGAGCCAATTTGAGGCTGGTGTTCTGCCCTTAAATCTCCAGAACCATGAACTAAATAGACTTTTATACATAGACTGCCTTGGAAGTTTTCTTATAGCCACTGAAAATAGACTAATACAGTTTAGTAATAAATTACTATGATACATGTTGCCAAGTATCTTCAGAAATAGGTTTTGAGTTACTCTCTTCCATTTCTGATAAAGTCTTTTACATTTTTTATTATTCTGTTTTGGTTTCTTACTCTAAAACACCTCTGAGGTAGTGTGAGATTGAAGAGGCTAAATGTTAGAGCAATGATAAAGTGTGACTCTCCATCCCGATATGACTTGACAACCTTAGAGTGTAGAAATAGCGTCACACAACTATTTATATATGTTTAATTATTGTTATTTTAGTCCAATTTATTTTAAGCACATTGAACTACAGAAATGAGTTGTTTTCATATCACCAATATTTGTAATATGCATCACAACTCAACAGAGGTTAAAATATTCAAAAAGTTGTTTGCCCTTTTGTATGTATTGTAAGGATTGGTGAATATATCTGATTTCATTTATTTATCTAACTGCATTATATCTTCACCTATAGACTTATGAAGATAATATAAAGAACTGGCACACTATAGAACTATTTACCCTAAATTATAGATTATAAACAGTAAGTTTTCAGAAAACATAGTCTCAGTTATAATCTCATTAAAGAATTAATGAATGTTATTTTCCATGCATGGCAGAAAAAGTACAGTTTCACTTGGTTCTAGAAATGGTAAAATCTAGCAAAGGAGGCAAAGAGTTGTTGATGAAATTTAGGGGAAAAACGACAAAATAAAAAAACTTGTAGGCTAAATAGTTTATGAATAAAGAAAAACCACAAATTATCGATTCATATGCAATATTTTAAACACAAAATTGAGAGAACCAAAAATAAGAAGAAATGTAAGTTAGATTGAGTGAATTCTACTTAAGAGTTTAAACTAGAGCTAGTGACAGAGCTTGAATTAGTACTGAACTCTGGTTAGAGTTTTAAGTCAAATCTGAGCTAGAATTAGTGTTGAATTGTAGTTGGAAATTTTAGGTCAAATCTTTTCTTCTTCTGTTTACTTTCAGATGCCAGGGACTTGGAAAAAAGGATAAGTCAGAAATAACCAGTGTCTTGTCAAACACAGTGCAGGTAATACATAAAAACTATATCCACATCTTTCTTTTCAGTAGATCACTGCTCATCAAGTGCACTCATCCCATCATTCTTGCCACTTTTTGAAGCAGTATTCTTTCATGTCTTTATAAAGTATGATCAAAAGTACAGCGAATGTTGCTGCTGAGTGCTATCAATTGAAAAGCAGGCTTCTGAGAACATGATGGTGTGTCCTCACGCACTTCATTCAGATCTGGTACAGTGCAATTTCTGGCTTTTCCCCAAAGTCAAAATAACCATGCAAGGAGAACATTTTTAATCAATTCAGGACATTGAGATAGCTATGACAGTTCAAATAAAGTCATTCAGGAAAGAGAACTTCCAGAACTGCTTCAGAAAGTGGCAAGGACGATGGGAATAGTACATCTGAATTGAGAGGGAGTATTTTGAGGGTAATTAATGGCAATGTGTCTTTTACTGTAATGAACTTTTTGAATTTAACATTCTCCACGTATTTCAAAATACCTGGTATGTGAGCAAAGTTTGCATGTATCATGGTCCCTCGTCCATTAATAATTTAGCATTTGTTTCCTAGGAACCATGATATTTTCTCATGTAATGACTATTCAATTACCTAGTTCTAAATGATTAATATTGGTCCTTTAGAGTATGAGTCTTCTGAGTTTGTCCCAGTAATATTTTTTATGACAAAAGAATGGAGTCCAAAGCTACATGTTACATTTAGGTTTGAATATTGCTTGTTTTCTTCAAACTAAGTACGGGGGTTCAATCTCAATTGTGAGGTTTTAAAAGGGTTGATTTGTAACACAACTATGGCATTTAGAGGTGGGAGCATTTAGGAAGTAATTACGGTTAGTAGAGAGAGACACACACACAGAGAAAGGAGGGAGAGAGAGTATAGAGAAGTGGGTCTGAAGTGAGAGGGAGTATTTTGGGGAGATTAATGGCAATGTGTCTTTTACTGTCATCATTTAAAAAAATTAAACATTCACCATATTTTTCAATCATACTGCATATATATTCTTTTTTTTTTTTCCTCCTGGGATGTGGCTCAATGGTAAAGTGCTTGCAAAGCCTGGGTTTGATTCCCAGCATCAAAAAAAAAAAATGTTTTATAAAAAATTGTTATTCAAAAACTGAAAGATTTCCCTCTAAAATCAGGGTGTCCACTATCACCACTCCTATTCAATATAGTTCTGGAAACATTAACCAAAGCAATTAGACAAAAGAAAGAAATAAAAGGAATAAAGATAGGAAAGGAAGAAGTTAAATTATCATTATTTGTGAATGACATGATACTTTACATAGAAAATCCCAAAAATTCCACCAAAAATCTTCTAGATTTAATAACCAAATTCAGTAGCATAGCTTGATACAAAGAGAACACTCAAAAATCAGTAGCATTCCTGTATGCAAACAAAAAACTCACTGAGAGAGAAATTAGTGAAACAATACCTTTCACAATAGCATCAAAGAAAGTGAAATACTTAGGAATCAATCTTAAAAAGGAAGTAAAAGGTCTTTACATTAAAAATTACAGTACTCTAAAAAAAGGAGACAAAGAGGATATGAGAAAATTGAAAGAAATCCCTAACCGATGGGTAGGAAGAACCAACATAGTGAAAATGGCTGTACTCCCAAATTGTTATGCAGATTTAATGCAATCCCAATCAATATACCATTAGCATACCTCACAGAACTAGAAAAATCATTCCTAAATTTCATTTGAAATCAGAAGAGATTTAGAATAACGAAAACAATTCTGGGTAACAAAGGAAAGGCAAGAGGCATTACAATCTCTGGCTTCAAATTATACTACAGAGCTTCTGCAATTTAAAAAACAAACAAACAAACATGGTACTGGCAAAAAAACAGTCCTGAAGATCAGTGAAATAGATGAGAAGATCCAGAAAGAACTCCAAACACACTCAGCCACCTTATCTTTGACAAATGGGCTAAATATTTTCACTGGAAGGATAGCCTCTTTAATAAATGGTGCTGGAAAATCTGACTTTCTACATGCCAAAGTCTAAAACTAGACCCTTGTCTCTCACCGTGCACTAAACTAAAATCAAAATGGATCACAGATCTAAATATTAAAACAGAAACACAGATTTAGTGTGCTAGAAGAGAGAATAGGTAAAACTCTTGAGGACATAGAAGTAGGCAAAGACTTTATGAACAAAACTCAGACTGCATGGGAAATACCTCAAAGAATCAACAACTGGGACCTCATCTTACTAAAAAATTTTGCACAGCAAAAGAAATCACCAACAGAATGAAAAGACAACCCACAGAATGGAAAATAATTTTTCCAGTGGTTCCTTAGACAAAGGACTAATCTAGAACATATAAAGAATTGAAAATATAAGCCACCCAAATTTAAAGACCTAATCCAAAAATAGGCATCTGAGATGAATACACACTTCTCAGATGAAGAAGTAGAAACAGCAAATATATACATGAAAAAATGTTCAACATCACTGGTCTTTTGAGAGCAGCAAATTGAAATATCACTGAGATTCCATCTCACTCCAGAAAGAATGGCTGCTGTCAAGAAATTAACCTATAACAAATGTTGGCGGGGTTGTGGGAAGAAAGGAACTCTTCTCCAGTGTTGGTGGGAATGTAGACCAGTGCAACCACTGGGGAAATCAGTGTGGAGATTCCTCAAAAAACTAAGATTAGAAGTCCCATTTGACCCAGCTCTTCCTTTTCTGGTATCTTTCCAAAAGAATTAAAAGGATCATACCACAGCAACATATGTGCACTCATGTTTATAACAGCACAGTTTGCAATAGCTAAATCTTGGAAACAATCCAAATGCCCATCAATTGATGAATGGATTAAAAAAAGATGTACATTTCTTTATATGATGGAGTACTATTCAGCCATAAAGAAGGATAAACCAGGTATTTCTAGGTAAATGAACGCACCTTGAGAACATATTCTTAAGTGAAATAAATCAAACACACAGTGTAAATATTACATTGTGTCTCTGGTGTGAGAAACTGAAAGTATAAATAAAGACCAAAAAGAATAATAGATACTGTAAAATAAGAAGAAATTGTTCAAAATTATATGGAGTATGACATACTTTAATAATTAAAATGTTTTATTAAAAAATAGTTAAATTGTTATAAAACTCTTGAATTAAACATGATTTAACAGATGTCATGTCACTTTTTTGTCATGCTTTAGGCATCCAACTGAAAGATTATTTTTAACTTTTAAATAATTTTAAATTTTCAGAACAGTTACAATAAAAATCTAGGTATGACATAAGTATCTATGTAACTGTTGCACAGATACATTCGTTAACATTTTGCCACATTTTTGTTATTCTCTCTTTGTTCATATTATAATGTGTATTACTAAAAATAAACAGATATTATATAACTTTAAAGAATTTATTTGACTCCCCTTTCTTAGGCCTGTTGAAAGCATTTAACAAAAACATAAAATGAATTGCAAGTGATTTGGCTCCTGAGCAAATGAAAGATCTATGAATGACCCTAGTAAATATATGTTTGCTATAAAATCTGTATCCCACTTTAAAGTGAGCAAGTAGAGTCTATGGTAACTGTTTGCACTGTCAATTAGTCTCACTCCCCTAAAGTAAGAGTCACTGAACTTATTAAGGAAAAAGAAACAAAACCAGAGCCACCATGACAAATCTGTTTACAGCTGCTTCCAGATGCATAAAATACTCCCTGACAGACAGGTGCCTCAGTTGTCTTTTCTTTGGAAAATAAAAAAGCAAAACTGATAAAAGACTTGTCCATTCTTAGCAGTGCCTAAATGTCCATGAACATGTCGTTTCTAAGTAAATCTTCATTCTTGTGCTGTTTTTCCACATCTGGCTTTGAATCCTTCCATCAGTGCCCTGCTGAGCTCAGCGAGGCTTGCAAGGTTGAATGTGCCTGCCAGGCAGACTTAACTATTTCTCGTATGACTTAGTGGATACTGAAAAGGTTACCGTATTAAAATTGTTCATATATAGGAATAAGATCATCTTTCCTCAGGTGTAAGCCAGCATGGGGTATTTCTGAAGTTGAGTTGATTTGGCAATAAAAAATAAGTACTTCATCTAAGTTAGCTGCCAAGCACACAGCCAGAATTAATTTCTTAATGATTTTTGAGATGATACCTTAAGTAGTGATCTTCTTTCTAGTTAGAAACACAAATGAAAACAGGACTGTGTTTTAACTACTAAAGTCCAACATATCACTTTTTAATAACAGTTAAATCATGTATCTCAACCAAAATGGGAATCAAATTAAATATGCTTCTCTACCTATTGAATTTTAAACTTATACCAACTTTCTTGTGCCTCTTTCTAAACAGACCATAACTGCGCTCTTATCAGTGGTGGTATGCTTGCTCCCAACAGTAACAGTGCTATACCATGAGGAACTGAAAGCATTTGGAGAAGCATGCCCTTTCTCTAGATTTACAATGGAAAGAAACTCAAACCAGTATTTTTAAAGCATAAAGCCAATACATTAAAGAGTTTAATGTAAAAGGTGTGTAAGTATCAAGCCACACAAGCTGATGATGATAACAATACCTCTTCTACCATGGAGTTCACTGATTCCAAACAATGAAATCCAATTCTAACTGACTGCAGTTAAAAACAAAAGAGAAAAGGATAAAAATAAGAAGAAGGAGGGAAAGAAGGAAGGGAGGAAGGGATGGAAAGAGGGAGGGAGTTCATGGAACAGCATGTAGTAAAAGGAATAACAATGTAGTAATTGAAGAAAGAGAGGAGATGCAGAAGAGGGGAAACAAGTTAAGAAATCATCGGGACTCCAAAGAATGAAGACTAACAGTATTTTTGGATATTCTTCAATCAAATTAACAGCTAAGTTCAAGGTAGAAAAGAAAAAAATCATGTGGACAGTTTATTTCAAATAGATGAGAATTATTATGTTTAAGTTCAAAGGAAGAACATACTACAGGAGTAGAATTTTCATCTCATGGAATTATAGAGAGCTCAAAAACAATTGGAACCACTCTCCTTAATTTGTCCAAAAAACAAGTGGTTGACTACCAGGTCATCAGCCATATAAAAAAGCTGATTTCTAACATAGTGAAGATTGATTGGGCAACTTCCAGGATCCTTTCCTACCTGAGTCTGTGATTTATAATTTCCTCTTGATGGCAATGTAATCATATGCCTCTAAACATATTTTACTCAAGAAATATGTCCAAAGCCCAAATATAATCCCTTCAGAAAGTGCTATGGAGAGTTCATACTCTTATTTCCAAAAATATTATGCTAGCATTTAAAAAAATTACTATTAATGTTCAAAATTCCCAAATTAATCCAGAATTTATCTCTTTAAAAGCCAAAGCAAAGCATATTTTTTACCGTATTATTTAATCTAATTATCCTGTTTATTAGTACTAAATTTCAACTGTAGAATGATTACAAGTGCCTAAAATAATGGATTTGAATTGTTAACATTATGTCATTCACATATTCTAATAAATTTCAAAGAATATAGATATTGTCAAATTTAATTATTTTCTCACACAACCAGATAGATTCTTGGGTACAGTTGTAATGTAGGTCTACCTTACATATAAAAAAGCTTTTACAATTCTACTCTCTAGAAAAACTTCTTCAGTATAAGTTATGCAAGAGACCAAAAATAAAACACACTTTAAAACATTTTGCAGACATTTTGATATGTACTTCCAATGAATAAATGCAGACATCAAAAAAATCTCATCTGTGGTAAAATACATCTGTTTCCTATTTGAAGCTCATTCGCTTATATTAGTTACATACAGAACAGCTCAAGTGCTTGTGCTTCACATAGATACACACATACAGAATATGTTAAATGATTATGCATACAAGTGTTTACTAGATGTCAAATAGAAATCATGAAAGTAATCTTAGTGTAAAGCTAATGAGAACTGTCTTCAAGAATCCAAAGTTTCTAAAATTGTTAGAAAAAAAACAAGAAGATAGCTGTGAAAGTAAAAGGCAATGTTGACCTTAACATTCTTATTTTAAATGTAAAAATGTGGCCAGATTGGTAGATATAATAAAAGAAGGAGAGTGTGTAAAATTCATTAGAATTTTCCCAAAGGAGGTGGCAAGATTTCTTTGAAAAATTAAACTTCTAACAGAGTATAGGAAATTTTCTTTATTTTTAGTTCAAAATCTGTTATGAAGGAAGAGTTCCAGGGAAGAGAAATATAAATGGCAGCACCAGACCTCCCAAACACTACAGACTTCTAACACCTCCAGGGATGGCAGTTGTCTCTTCTGCCCACGGATTTCAATCATCCCTGCATCCGCAGTCTTCTACTATCTGAGGACAACCCATCAATATAACTGATAACGAAGCTGATCTGTGTTCTGAAAGGGTAAGTTAAGAGTGAACATATTCAAAGTACCATTTATCCCAGAAGACACCCTGACATCCTGGAGTTAAGAAATATGGTTTCTTCTCATGTTATATCCATTGTGAAAAATTGTTGACTAGCTTAGAGTCAGCTTTTTGATTGCAATTTGAATGATGAATTAGCAGAAACTACTGGAAGACACCTAGAGGTTGAATAGGAGGAAGAAGCCCTGAGAATGTTCTGCTCAAATTAAATCACCCTGTTGTAAAAGCAAATCCATTTAATCCTCATCTATTTTCCCTTATTGGATAATAAAAATATGTAATATTCATTTTGCATTCTAATAATACACCATATTATTTTATCTCCTACACTATTAATTTTAGTATTATATTGATTCCTAGTTTGATATTACTATTTTGCAACGTTAAGAAATTGGAAGCGAAACACAATATAGAAAAATGTTTTTGAAAGGAAGCAAAACCCTGTCATTCTATCTTAAAATCACTATTTAACAATGAAAATATGTGATGAGTAGAAAACAAACAAAATATGATTTTTTTTGTGCTCTTAGTCACATGGATATTAATAAAATAATACAATGTATACAGAATGATGAGCAACATAGAAATTTAAGATCATGGACCCTGGAGCCAGACTGACTGGCTCTAAGTCCTGAATTTAAGTAGAACTGAATTATTTATTGCTATGTAACCTGAGCAAGTTTCTTATTTCAGTGTCCATTCTAAAACTACAATGAGAATAGTAATAATATTGCTGAAATTGTATTAAAAATACAATGATTAAATACACGCAATGCACTAGAAATACCCTGAGCATGTTGTCATGGCTAAACACACATTTACTATTGAATTGTGTGTTTGCACACATACATACATACAAATATGCTCTTTCCAAACCTTACAATACACATACGTCTGGTACAATTGTCATGGGAGTTATCTGAAACAGTTATTGTGAAAAGAGAATTGCTTCTGGAAGCAGAAAGCCAGAGTTCAGTCTCAGCATCAGCAGTTTCTTCCCATTGTGCTGCAATTTGTGATTTTTGATGGCCCTTTTACCCAAATTTTGTGGCTTATTTCTCTATGTTCCATAAATTAAGTATTTATAAGCTTCTTAAATTACAAATTTTTTTATTTCCTTTGGATTGTCTACTAAATTCTTGAAGTAGCGTGTTTTAAATATCTGTGGCTATTTAAAATATCATGCGGTAAAGCTTTAAGAATTTATTTCCTGTTTAAAACAATCCTAGCGATTTCAGTTTAGAATTCCATACAGGAGATGGTAGGTGGATAAATTTTAAGTTTAAGCATTTAAACCTTTGTATCAAACTCAGTTGAACTTTAGATTTTTAGCATATAGTAGGGCTGCACTCATTAGAGGGTCTGTGTATATGGAAATACAAAAATAAAAGATTCTGGGAATTCCCTGCTATAGTTTGGATCTTGAATGTTCCCCAAAGGCCATGTGTTCAAAACTTGAGGGACCGGGGATTTAGCTCAGTGGTTCTGCCACCTGCTTCTCAAGTGCAAGGTCCCAAGTTCGATTCCAAGTACCAAAATAAATAAATAAAGACTTGATTCCCATCCTGTAGCACTATTGGGATGAGATGGAAATTTTGAGACCCAAGAGGGAGATTCATATTCTCCCTCTCTCTCTCTCTCTCTCTCCCTCTCTCTCTCTCTCTCTCCCTCAACACCTTGATTGAACACTTTCCTCCACTATGCAGTTCTGCAATGATGCTGACACAGATACAAAAACAACTTAGCCAACCATGGGCTCAAACCTCAGAAACCAGGAGCCAAAATAAAACTTTCCTCCTAAGTTGTTTATATCAAGTATTTTGTTACAATAAGGGAAACCTATCATAGTCCCCTGTCCACTTTTTAAATCTAGATTAAACAGGGTAACATAATGGGAAAACTAGCAAAAAAAAGTCACTACTGTTAAATATAAGTATTTTTAATATTCTTCCCATATTCATTGCTTCTCCTCCTATATACATATACTTTCAGTATTATAGCCATAGAGGCACACAAAACTACTGATATCACATCTGTCCAATTTCAACATACAGCCTGGAGGAAATTTAGGTTGTTTTCAGGAACCCATTTCTTTCTGGCTTTCATTTGCTGAATGATATTTAATATATTGAAGAAATTGTTAAACATTTAATATATTAAAACTAAAGTGAAGAGTATAAGAGAAATGCATAAAATCAGTAACAGGACTGAGATGCTGAGAGGTGAGGAAGAAATAGCGATGTATGTACAACATCTTTCTATGCTTTTTATCTTCTGTCAGTAGCTCCTATGCCTTCTCAGCATTCAGTGGCCCCATATAAATCTTTACTTTTCCTCCCTTCCTCACAAGTACTCCTACAGAGTTATCTAAATCTGTGTCTACTCATTTGAAATCCTAAGACTCCAAACAAAGTCTTTATAATGTTTGCAGTTTCTCTGTTGGAATGGTGGACAAAATTTAAAACAACAGAAAAAAATTACAAATACCTTTATGGTCTCAGGCTACTCAACACAGATAAAGGGAAAAGCAATAACCCTGAAGCAATGTCAATAGAAACTGCCTACTAACAGACATTATGAGAAAAAAAAAAGTTTAAAAAAAGAAGAAATCCCCACCCCACCCCCAAAAAACAAAGACCATCCAAGACTTTAGGGCAATTTCAAAATGTATACTTGTAACTCTACTAAGAGAAGAAATTGAGATGAAAACAGAAGAAAAGAGGAATATTTGAGGTAATAAGAGGCTAAGCAATTTTCAAAATCAGTAATATTCACCGAAGCAGAGTTAAAAGCTTAAAGAACACATAGAAAGAGCACCAGCAAGGAATAGGTGATAAATACTATTTTTCTTGTTTTTACCTAATCTAAAAGCTAATTTTAAAAACAATGATTTGATTAAAAAATGATTGAAAAGAACTCCAGCAATGTCATGTGGGAGGGGAAAGCTTCAGAAGACTGCTATAATGCAATATATATGAAGTGATATAATGTCGCTTCAAGGTGGACTCAAACAGCTGCGAATGTGTTCAGCAAGCTCTATGAAAACAATCCCAGCTTGTATTCAAGTATAGAGTGCTAAAATAGAACTTAAATAGTAGTTTAAAATGTATTAAAAATCAGAGATGTCAGTAAAAATACAGGGGAAATTACTTTATGCCTTCTGAAATTTCTATTAAATTATCATACAACAGATAAGGAAAAGAAACAAAATACACATTTTTAACATGTAGCGGTACATCAAAGGAGAATAATCACGCAATAACTCAATGAGATTCAAAAACTTATCTAAGCTATTTTATAAGGGTGAAAGCAAGGGGAATGGGGAATGTAGGCAATTCTGAGGGCTCATAAACAATTTTTAGAGTAAATGAATGAGCTTCAAAAGCAGACAGTGGTGTGCAACAAAGTTCTTCTCAGTTATGGAAGGGATGGCCACAAGTTAAGGGAATATGAGGCACAGAATTTCATTACAAACAAAGAGTGTCTTATCATGCAGATGAAGTTTCACAGGTAATTTCTCTCAGCCATCTTCTGAAGAATAAATAAAAATTCTGTCTGGGCATGGTTACAAGCTTTAATCACTTCTCTTTAGAGGTTAATACTTCCTGATTATTTGATGAGATTCCTAGAGAAGGAATTTAACATGATTGCATTTCTTTTGGAAGAAGTCTCTGCAGTCAGATGAGGGAATTCAGAAAGAACCTTCTTTACACTAGGAGGGGACGGTAAGGGAACATTAGGGGGGCTTTGATGCTAAGGCAGCTTCTAAGCCTTCTAGTTGCCTTTTGTTCAAAACGCTCAGCATGTCAAAGGGCCACATGTTGTATTGTTTTCCAAGCTTCAACAGCAAAACATAGGAGGGGGGAGAAATAATGAGAAATTATAATTGGTAATAGATAATTACAAATATGGTAGATGTTAAGCCAAATAAAAGTGTAGTCATCTTAAATGAGAATGGTCTAAGTACATCAAATTAATGACAGGTATAACCTGATGGACTTAAAAAAAATCAAGGGCCAAATGTATCTTCTCCATGCTAAATCCATATTAAGTATAAAGACTCAGATGTAAAATGGAGACAGACAAGCCATTAAATAAAGAAAATTAGTGTTATATTAATATCAGAAAAAGAATTCATAAGCAAGAAACTTTTCAAAGAGAAAGAGGAATATTACATAATGATGAAGGTCCTATGCAAAACAACAGCATCAAAACCAATGAGGTAAAAGGTGATAGAAATGCAAAGAGAAATAAGTATTGATTATTAGAAGTACACATTTCAAAATCCCCCTTGCAGTTGTTGTAAATCAAACATGCACAATGAGTGAAGACAGAGTTGACCTTGTGATCTGAAGCCACTTGATCAAACTGACATTGGTAGAACACTGCATTAACAATAATACACATTCTTTTTTTACATCTGTCATTTGCTTTAATTTTTATTTTAATGTAATAAACACTTCTATGAAAAAATAAAATTTTATAATCAAAATCATTGAGAGTAACAATGGTAAACACACTGTATCATGATCTTAAAAGAATATATTTTCCATTGCTGATCTTTCTCTCAACTCATTTCTTAAGAAAACTACACTCATTTTTGCATAAAACATTTTAATTATTAACAAAGTATCTGATAAGGCATTATTTTGAACAATTTCTTTCTATTTCATAACATCTATTATAGATTTTGTTCCTTATTTACACTTTCAGTATGAAGAAGTACAAACAGCAAATATATATGTGAAAAGATATTCAACATCACTGGTCACTCAAGAGCTGCAAACTAAAACAAAGCTGAGATTCCATCTCACTCCAGAAAGGCTATTATCAAGAAATCAACCCTAAACAAATGCTAGTAGGGCTATGGGGAATAAGTAACTCTTTTCCACTGTTGGTGGGAGTGTAGACTGGTACAGACCCTGGGGAAATCACTGTGGAGATTCCTAAAAAAACTAGGATTAGCATTTGACCCATGTTTATAGCAACACAGTTTATAATAGCTAAATCTTTGAAACAACCCAAATGACCATCAACCAAAGAATAGATAATAAAAGGTGCAGTTTTTTTATATAATGGAGTACTATTCAGCCATAAAGAAGAATAAACTTGAGACATTTGTAGGTAAATAGATGTACCTTGAGACCATACTTTTAAGTGAAACAAATTGTACACATTCTTCTCATAGTCACATGGAACCTTCACACCTGACCCACAAAACACAACTGTGCATTCTTAAGAGAATAAAATCAGAGAAACTATATTGTCAGACAACAACTGAAATCAGTAAGAGAAAGATAGCTAGAAAATCTCCCAATGCACACCAAAGAACACAAATCAAAGAAGTATCAAAAGCAATTAGAAACTAATTTAAACTAAATAAAATTGAAGGTAGAACTTATTAAAGTTTACAGAATTCAGGGACAATATGGTTTAGAAGGAAATAGATCTACATCTCTAATCTAAGCTTGTATGTTTAAAAAGCTGGTGAAAGAAGAGCAATTGAATACTAAAGTAAAAAAAATAATAAAAAGTAATACATAAATCAAAAAAATAGAAGCACAAAGCAATAGGGAAAAATCAATGAAATCAAAATAACGTTTTTCAAAGATGCATGAAATTATTTATTAACAAGACTTACTAAAATTATTAATATGAAAGATGAATTATATATCTCACTGATCATAACAGAATAATAAAAGAAAATGCCCATATATTGGTATCTTTTATGGAATGGTCCAATTTTTTAAAAGAGAAAAACTATCAAAGTCACTTAATGAGAAGTGTATAATTTGAACAATTCTTTCTATATAATAAAGATATTAAAGCAATAATTCATTATCAACAACCCCTACTGGAGTAATACATTTGCTACATCTGAGAAATCAACACTGACACACCATTATCACACAAAGTCCATAGTTTACATAGGGTTTTGATCTTGATTTTGTGCCTTCTATGGGTTCAGATGAGTATATAATGGCATGTACACACAGTATCACACAGAACAGTTTCACTGATCTAATAATCTTTTTTGCTTCACTTATTCATGCCTCTTCGCCAGCCCCCAGACTCCTAACAACTACTGATCTTTTTACTGTTTTAATACTTTTACATTTTCCAGCATATGAAATTACCAAAAATGCAGGCTTTTCTCAAGGCAGAGTGATAACCACCATGTAATCATAAGCTCCAAGGGACTGAGTATATGACCTTTTCATGTTGGCTTACTTCACTTATTTATTTATATATATATATATATATATATATATATATATATATATATATATTAGAGTTTCTCCTGGGTCCTTTCTAGGTTTAATAGCTTATTTCTTTGTGGTGCTAAATAATATTCCATTATTTTAATGTATCACAGTTTATCTAGTCATTTTCTAAAGGGCATCCCTGTTGCTCCCAAGTTTTGACAATTGTCATAAGTTATTATAAATCTGTTATAAATGTCTCTGTGCAAATTTTGGGCCAACATAAGTTTTCAGCTCCTTTGTTTAAATAGTAAGGGCTGATACTGGAATCCTAGGCCAGAGCCTTGATTCTAAGGCTACTGGTGCAGCCACCCACTGCCTCTAGAGTCCAATTAACAAAGAAAGAAATTATGGTGAGTTCGAAAAGGAGTTTAGTTTTGGTTTGGCAATATTGGGAACCCAGCTGGGGTAGGAAACTGTCTTCCCTCTTCTGACAACAGCTTTAGGATTGTATAGGAGAACAACAGAAACAGGGAGCCAAGAGGCATGATATGCATATGCATAGTGATTCCCATCAGGCTGCAGTCTGTTTCCCTGTGGTTCTCCCCAGGTCCTGCTGGGGCCTGGGCTCAGTGGAGGACAGTTTCTGTTCCCAGAATGAGATGGTTACTTGCAAGAAGGTAGGAAGAAGAAATCCTCCTGGAATTCCCCCAATTTCAAAAGAGCCCTTCTTATAGGAGTACAACATCTACATCATAAAGTAAAAAGTATATTTAGCTTTATTAAAAAGAACTGTCAAACTATTTTCCAACTGTCAAACTATCTTCTAACTGTCCAATGCCATTTTGCATTTTCACCAGAAAGAATGAAAGTTGTTCCATATCATTTCTGGCATTCGCTGTTGTCAGTGTTCTGGACCTTGGCCATTCTAATCAGTGTGCAGTGACATCATCTCATGATTGTTTAAATTTGGATGCCCTGATGATATACAACATGAATAATCTTTACATAAGGATAAGTTGTAAAATAAGACAACTGATCTGGGAAGGTAAAACTTGATACACTTCATTTTATTATCATTAACAACATCTGCTATTCAGAAAACACTATTAAGAATGAAGTGACAAACTACATACTGCAAAAAAGATATTGTAAGATTGCATATCTGTAAAGGACTTGTGTCCAAAATATCTGGAAAGAAAAATACTTCATAAAAACAAAAATAAGAAAACTAATGAAACTTAAAATAATCCAAAGATCTGGACAATAAGCTACCAGAGAAGGTGTACGGACAATAAGCATATGAAAAATGTTCAATATGATTTATTGGGAAATACAAATTAAAACAAGATTCTAGTATCACTTCACAACTGTTAGAATGGCTCAAATCACTAAAACTAACCATGGTAACTGCTGGCAAAAGTACAAAGCAAAGAGAATTCTGATTTATTGCTAATGGTAATGCAAAAAGGTAAAAAGCACATTAGAAGACAGCTTGGCAGTTTCTTACAAAGCTACACATATTTTCACCACACAATCCAGAAATCATACAACATGGCATTTACTCAACTGTCTTGAAAACTTATGTCCACACAAAACCTAAATACAAATGTTTATAATGGTTTAATTATAATTCCAAAACTTGGATACAACTAAAATGTTCTTCAGTAAGATTTTTAAGTGAATAATTAAATCTGTAGTTGCAATGCAATATTATACTGTGACAAAAAGAAAAAGCAAAAAAGCTATCAAGCCATGGCAAGACAAATAAATCACACGTACATAGTGCCTTGTGAAAGAAACTAGACTAGAAAAGCCACAAAGTGTATGGTTCCAATTTTATGATAATGAGGAAGAGACAATCTATAGAGACAATAAACTGGTCAGGGTTAACAGAAGCTCAAGCAGAAAGGGTTGAGGAGCTCGGATAGATGAAGCACAAGGGAAGGGGGAGGGCAGCAGAACTACTCCACAGGACAATGTAATGACGAATGTACACTAGGCATTTGTCAAAATCGAAAGGAACTTATTGAAAGTTCATTTAGCAGGTCAAGACTGAAGTGTAAACATCTAAATAGTCACACTGATTAGAATAAATGTATGTATAAATAACTGAAAGGGTGAAGTTACAAATATCTCATAGAGAAGAATTACAAATAACTTATATATGGATACTCCTCTGTCAAGGATGGAAAGTATTAACTCTCCACTTCTGAAATGTGAGCTATGCAAAGGAACTTTTTTTCCAAGTACTATTGTGAAGGGAGGAGAAAATGTAACTTTCTAGTGATAAATCTGCCAAATACTACCTTGAGTCAGGTGATCAAGTTTAATATCAACAGTGATTAGTTGTGTTGCTAGTATGATTTTGTTGCTGTTTTCAGTACTGGGGATTAAACCTAGGCCCTCACCCATGCTAGGGAAGCACTCTAGCAGTGAGTTACATCCTCAGCTAAACAGTATGTATTCTTGATATGAAGTGATGACAAAAGGAGTTTGTCTTTGTGGTACTTCTTCCCAAAACTTACTGCCTCAGTCTAATTATGAGAACAACTTTAAACCAATTTCAGTTGACGAGCAGTCTACAAAATACCTGATGACCATTTCCTAGCAGAATAGTAAGGCACACTTCTGAGGGGATCTCTGGGGGTGTTTCTGGAGATGACTGACATGTAGGCTAGCAAATAGTTGCAGGGGACACACTCCCAGATTGTGGGTGTCAAGTTCCAGTAGGCCTGCCATTTGGATGGAATGAAAAAGAGAAGTAAGGGGAAGTTGGCCTGCATTTGAAAGCTTTGTTCCACTTAAGCAAATGGGTGTTTGGCCACTGTTATTGCCATTAGGGACATTACACTCCAGCTTCTTCATTCTTTCAACATACACTCACACTAGTGACTCTCCAGTCTTAGAACGGAATTGGATCTGTGATTCCTCTTGTTCTGAGGCTTCTATGCATCTTGGACTAACAAACAGCAATTGTGGACTCCCCCATCTCTGATCCTATAAGTCTATCTAATAAATCTCCTTGAATAATTTAAATATAATCTGTGTGTGTACATTAATGTTATAGATGCTATTTATCTAGAAAATCCTAACTAATAAAGGCATATTGATCTCTGGTTTTTCCAGTTTTCTTTTTTGGTTGTCACAGCTTGGTATCAGGGTAATGAATGTGATCTCATGAAATGAATTTGGAAGAATTCCTTCCCTTTTGGTTTTTAGTAATAGTTTGAGAAGAATTGGCATTATTTCTCTTTAAAAGTTTACTAGAACTGTACAGAGAAGCAATCTAAGTCTAGGATTTTATTTTGGAGACATTTTTGTTGTTTATTCAATTGTTCAGAATTGTTTTAATATTTATAGATTATATATTCCAGGAAAATTATTTCTTCTAGATTTTCCAATTAGTTGGCCTACAGTTGGTCATAATAATCCCTGATTATTCATTGTATTTCTGTGCTATCAGTGGCAATATCTTTTTTTAATACATTAAGTTGATTGGTACATTTTAGGTATACAATATGATGACCTTTATCATTGGGAATTTGTATCTGTACATGATATATCTTCGTTCATACTTTTCCCCCTTCCCCTGCCCTCCCTTCCACCCATCTGACCCTCCCCATTTACAAAAACTTTCCATTTTTTCCTGTTCTCATATTTTTTCCTTTCCCTTCTTTCCTTTCTCCTACTCTCTCACTTCCCCTTCCCCTTCCCCTTTGGACCTTTTCTTCCTATTTCACATTATCTATTATACACTTTGGTCCTTATTTACACTTTCAATTTGTCACAGCAGATAAATTATTCCATATTTACACATATATGTCCTACTTATTTCACTTAAGACTATGGCCTGAATGTGCATGCATTTAGCTATAAATGTTTCTCACTTCTCATTCTTTATGGCGGAGTAGTACTCCATTTTATTTTTTAAAATGACATTGTCTTTATCAAGTCTCCAATTCATGGACAATTGGACTGTTTATGTTTTATCTATTACAAATTGTGCCACTATGAACATGAGTGCACATATATCACTGTGTTATGATTCTTTTAATTCTTTTGGGAAGATAACCAGCAGGGGAATAGCTAGGTCAAATAGGACATTAACCTAGTTTTTTGAGGTATCTCCATATTGATTTCAACAGTGGTTGCACCAATCTACACTCCCACCAACAATGGAGAAGGGTTCATTTTTCCCCACAACTCCGCCACCATTTGTTATTGGTGGTTTCTTGATAGCAGCCATTCTTTCTCAAATGAGGTAGAATCTCAGTGTTGTTTTCATTTGCATCTCTCGGATGATCAGTGATGTTGAAAATTTTTTCATGTTTATTTGCTGTTTCTACTTCTTTGTCTGAGAAATGTCTGTTCATTTCAGTTGGCCTTTTTTGGACTGGGTCTTAACTTTGGGAGGTCTGATTTATTAAGGTTCTTTATATATTCTAGATAGTAGACCTTTGTCTGAGAAACAGCTGGTAAAAATTTTTTCCCACATTGTGGGTTGTCTCTTCATGCTATTGGTGGTATCTCTGGCTGTGCAGAAGCTTTTTAATAAGATAAGATTCCACGTGTTGATTCTTTGTGCTAGTTCACATGCAACTGAGGTTTTGTCCATAAAGTCTTTTCCTATGCCAAGGTCTTCAAGACTTCTACCTAACCTCTCTTCCAGCAGGTTTAGTGTTTGTGTTTTAATATTTAGATCTTTGATCCATTTTGATTTTAATTTAGTGCATGGTGAGAGACATAGGTCTAGTTTTAATCTTTGGCAAATTGAAACCCAATTTTTCTAGCACCGTTTATTAAAGAGGCTATCTTTCCTCCAGTGAGGGTGGTTGGCTCCTTTCTCAAAGATGAGGTGGCAGAGTATGTCTGCTTGTTTCTGCATCTTCTTGTCTGTTCCATTGATCCTTGGGTCTGTTTCTTTGCTAGTACCATGCTGTTTTTATAACTGTAGCTTTGTAGTACTTTCCAGTTGGGGATTGTGATACCCCCTACTTTGTCTTTGTTGTCTAGAATTGCTTTTGCTATTTCAGATCTCTCCTTGTTCCAAATGAATTTTTAGATTGTTTTCTCTAGTTCTGTGAAGTATGCTGTTGGAATTTTAATTGGGATTGCATTGAATCTATATAGCAGTTTTGGAATTTTGGCCATTTTCACTGTGTGCTAGTTTGGTATTCATGAAGTTCCTCAGGTGTTTTTGTTTTTGATTTTTTTGTCATGAAAGTATCTTATTTCTCCATCAATTTTTAAAGATAGTCTTGCAAGTTACCTCAATATGGGTTGGAGGCTGTTTTCTTTTAGGGCTTGAAACACTTCACTACAGGATCTTCTGGACTTGAGGATTTGTTTTTAGAAGTCTGCTGTGACTCTAATTGGCCTTCCTTTGTATGTGATTGTTTCTTTTCTCTTTTTGTAATATTTTGTTCTTTTGTTGGGTTTCTGGCATCTTGATTATTATCTGCCTAGGTGTACAAGTTTTTTGATCATGGCTAGTTGGAGTCCTATATGTCTTATTTATCTGTATGTCAAGTTCTTTTAGCCTGCTTGGGAAGTTTTGTGCTATTACTTCTGTGAACAGGTTTTTTTTTTATGTCATTTGCAATATCTCCTGCTTCTTCATTGACTCTGATCAGTCTTATGTTACTCTTCTTTGCATCATGTGTCACCTGCTGGATTCAATTTTCATGGTCCCTTGCTATTTTTAGAAATCTTTTCTTTCCTGGTCACTAACTGCAATCCTGTTTTCTATATTTGATATTCTGTCCTCACATTGGCTCATTTTACTGTGTAAACTTTTAAGTTTTTTTGAGTTTTCCATCTCCTGAATATCTGTTTAAATCTGTTTTTTGGATTCCATTTCTTTCCTATGCTGGGATTCTATCATGTTCCCAAGCTTCTCTACTTTTTTATCTGTGTCTTCTCTAGATTTATTAATCATGTCTTGCACTATAGTCACCATCTCTGTTGTTATCTGATAAATTATTTCTGATTTCTTTTTTTCCAGATCCTTTTTGTTGCCAGTTCAGGGAGTCAAGGTGGTTGAGTTTCAGATTGTTCCATCTCACCCACTGGCTTTCCCTTCAGGGACCTAGAAGTCTGGGTTTGCATCTTTTTTAAGTGTCTTCTCATTTCTATTTTTTGTTTTTCTGGAAGTTTCCGGTTTAATTTGCTACTTGTAAGTTGCTTATTGCAAGTATCTTTATTGCTAGTATTTAGATCCCTTAGGGAATGGCTGCTTCTTAGATTGTCTTCCTAGTATAGTTGGCCTTTGAGTTTTGAGTCTGTAATGGCTTTCAAGTATTCTCAGTCTTGGTATACCATTAAGGACAACTGATTATAGCAATCACATCACCTTGGCTAAAGTAATAAAAGTCTGCCACAACAATAGCATCAAACACAGCATAGAAAATGACAAATTGTGGTAGCTATTATTCTGACACTGTTAACTGCATAAGCTAGACTTGTGATTGTATATCAAAATCAAGGGGGTCCTTCAGAACACGCTGAATCAGCCTGCTGCACACAGGCAGGTCTGTGGACACCCTACCAAGGTTGTGAGTTGCACGGAACATGCCGAATCAGGCCGCTGCAGACAGACAGGTCTGCACAAGCCCTACCGAGGTTGCGAGTCACGCGGAAAATGCTGAATCAGCCTGCACCCCGGCAACAATCCACTGAACACGCCCCCACCCCCGCTCCTCTGTACAGCCACCTGGTTGAACACTACAAAGATGCAGAGGACACTGGACCATCAGACCACAGTACTGACTCCCGCCTCTCCTGGCCCAGAGGTAGGGGGTTCAGAGCTGCTGTCTCACAGCTCCTGGTCCAGAGGAAGGGGCTTCCTGGCCACCAACCCTCCTGCTGCTTCCAGCCCAAAGGAAAGGGCTTTTGAGCCACCATCCCTACTGCTGCTCCTGGCCCCTGTCCCACCTCTCCCAGCTCAGAGGAGGTAATCTGCACGGGCACCAACAGCACACCCCCCCACACCAGTCGAAATGAGAAAACACGTAAATAAATCTCAAAACCAGACTTCCAGATCACCTACAGCAACCCCAAAGGGAAATGAGATGGAATACTGTGATACTCAACCACCTGGACCCACTGAACTGGCAACAAAAGGGGATCTGGAAAAAATGAAATCAGAAATAATTTCTCAGATAACAGGAGAAATTGTGCTCCTAGTGCAAGACATGATTAATAAATCTAGAGAGGAGCTGAGAAACATGATGGAATCCCAACATAGGAAACAAAAGGAATCCATAAAACAAATGCAAATAGATTTCCAGGACATGAAAAGCTCCATTGACAGCCTACACAGCAGAACAAGCCAGTGTGAGGACAGAGTTGCAGATATAGAAGATAAGATTGCAATTAATGACCAGGAAAAGAAAAATTGCTTCAAAATTATAAGGGAACATGAGAAATCAACCCAGCAGCTGCTAGATGATGCAAAGAAAAATAACATAAGACTGATTGGAGTCAATGAAGAAACAGGAGAGAATTCAGATGACATAAAAAACTCTTCACAGAAATAATGCCAAAAAACTTCCCAAGCAGGGGGAAAGAGCTTGACATACAGATAAGTGAGGCATATAGGACTCCAAATAGCCTTGATCAAAAAAATTCTACACATAGGCATATAATTGTTAAGATTCCAGAAACTCAACAGAAGAACAAAGTTCTACAAGCAGTTAGAGAAAAGAAACAAATCACATACAAAGGAAAGCCCATCAGAATCACAGCAGACTTCTCAACACAAACCATCAAGGCAAGAAGAGCTTGGAGTGACATATTCCAGACCCTAAAAGAAAACAGCCTCCAACCCAGATTGATGTACCCTGTAAAACTATCTTTCAATATTGATGAAGAAATAAGTTACTTTCATGACAAAGAGCATGTTAGGAACTTCGTGAATACCAAACCAGCACTCCAAAGAATTTTACACAATAGCCTAGGAACAGACATTGAGGATCACAACCCCAGGAAGCAAAGCAGAATGAACTCATCTGGCATGACAAGAAATTAAATGTAAAGGGGGAGAACCCAACAAAAAGAAAAAGTCATGGCAATGACAAGTCAATACATTTCAGTTATAACCATCAATGTTAATGGTCTCAATTCACCAATCAAAAGAAATAGACTGGCAGAATGGGTCAAGAAGCAAAATCCAACAATATGCTGCATACAAGAAACACACTTCATTCAAAAGGAAACTCATAGACTGAAAGTTAAAGGGTGGAAAACAATACTCCATGAGACAGGAACCCAAAAAAAACCAGGAGTAGCTATCCTCTTGGCAGATCAAGTAGATTTCAAACCAACACTGATTAAGAGAGATGAAGAAGGACACTACATCCTTGTAAAGGGAAGAATCCAAGAGGAAGAGATGACAATCGTAAATATCTATGCACCAAACACTAGTGCATCCAACTATATAAAACAGATACAAATGGACATGAAAAGTCATATATGCACTAATACAATTGTAGTGGGGGACCTCAACACCCCACTGTCACAAATAGATAGATCAACTAGACAAAAAATAAGTAATGAAATACAAGAACTCAATTGAACTCTTGAACAAATGAACTTAACAGATGTTTACAGAGTATTCCACCCCACAAAATCAGAATACACATTCTTCTCAGCTGCACAGGGGTCATTCTCCAAAATAGACCACATACTCACACATAGAACATGTTTAAGTAAGTGCAAAGGAATTGAAGTTATCCCCTGTATATTATCAGACCATAGTGCGATGAAATTGGAGATCCATAGCAAAAGAAACTCAAACAACTTCATAAACACAAGGAAATTGAACAACACACTTCTGAATAACCAATGAGTCATAGAGAAAATTAAAGAAGAAATCAGACAGTTCCTTCAATTAAATGACAATGACAATACAACATATCGGAATCTATGAGACACAATGAAAGCAGTCTTATGAGGGAAATTCATAGCAGTGAATACACATATTAGGAAAACAGAATGAGCCCAATTAAACAACCTGATGCTGAAACTCAAACTTCTAGAAAAAGAAGAGCAGAACAACCCGAGAGCTCATACAAGGGAGGAAATTATAAAGATCAGAGGAAAAACCAATGCAATGGAGACTAAGAGAACAATGCAAGCAATCAATGAAGCCAAGAGTTGGCTCTTCGAAAGAATCAACATTTCTCAGACAAAGAAGTAGAAATAGCAAATAAATGCATGAAAAAATGTTCAACATCACTGGTCATTCGAAAGATGCAAATGAAAACAATGCTGAGATTCCACCTCACTCCAGAAAGAATGGCTGCTATCATGAAATCAACCAGTAACAAATGCTGGCGGGGCTGTGGGGAAAGAGGAACCCTGCTCCACTGCTGGTGGGAGTGTAGACTGGTGCAACCACTGTGGATATCAGTATGGAGATAGCTCAAATAACTAGGACTAGAGGTCCCATTTGACCCAGCTATTCCCCTGCTGGGTATCTTCCCCAAAGAATTAAAAGAATCATACCACAGTGATATATGTGTACTCATTTTCATAGCAGCACAGTTTGTAATAGCTAAAACTTGGAAACAGCCCAATTGCCCATCAACTGGACACCGGATTAAGACAATGTGTGGGTTTTTTAATAAAATGGAGTACTACTCAGCCATAAAAAATGAGAAATTAGAGACATTTATAGCTAAATGGATGCACATTGAGGCCATACTCTTAAGTGAAATAAATAGGACACACATGAATACATACCAAATAGTTTCTCTGCTGTGAGAAACTGAAAGTATAAATAAGGACTAAAAGGTATAATAGACAATGTGAAATAGGAAGAAAAGGGGCAAAGGGGAAGGAAGTGGGAGGGCTAGGGGAAAGGATAGAAGGGAATGGGATTAATATGAGAAAATGGAAAAATAGGAACAAAAGCTTTTTAAATAGGGAGAAATGGAGGGGTTGAAGGGAGGGCTGGGCAAGGGTGAAAAATAAGAACCAAGAGAGACTATGTAAAGGTGCAAATTTCCAATGATGAATGTCATTATACTGTATACCTAAAATGTACCAATGATTAGAATGAATAATTGATAATGCAAAATAGGAAGAAAAGGTCCAAAGGGGTAGGGGTAGTGGGAGGAGCAGGGGAAAGGAAAGAAGGGAAAGGAAAAATGATGAGAAATGGAAAAAATGGAAATAAAGTCTTTGTAAATAGGGAAGGGTGGAGGGGGTGAAGGGAGGGCTAGGAATGGGGAAAAAATAAGAACCAAGATGCATCATGTAAAGGTACAATTCCCAATGAGAAATGTAATTGTGTTGTATACCTACAATGTACCAATAAAAGAATTTAACAAAAATATATCAAGGGCCAACCAGAAATATGTTTACAGTTAATAAGCCTTTCAATATAGTGGCTTTACCCTCCAGGAAGAAGACTTAGAAGGAGTTGTAGGGGGCATAGAAGGAGAAGGTCGAAGTATGGCTAGAGGACACAGGAGGATCATGCAAACTTTGGAAAACTGGTGAAGACAGGAGAAAAAGAAAAAAGAAAAGAACAGAAACAAGAACAAAGCAAACTTTCAGCAACAGGAAAACTAGAAACTGTATTCACATTCTTTTAACTATAAGAACAATAAAGAAAATAACAGAATAGCACAGGAACAAGAAAGGAGAGCAATGAAGAAAAGAGAAATAAGAGCAAAGAAAAAAGAAAGAGAAAGAAAGAAGGAAAGAAAAGAGAGACAGAGAAAGAAGGAAGGAAGGAAGAGAGAGAAAGAAAGAAAGAAAGAAAGAAAGAAAGAAAGAAAGAAAGAGAGAGAGAGAAAGAGAGAGAGAAGGAAGAAAAGTCTCCTTCAATGCATCACTCTGCTATTCCTGTTATACAATGTGGGCAGCATCATGCAGAGCCTAGTCAATTAATATCAGTGAACCAGCTGTAGTCCTGTGAAATTCAGGCTGGTTTCTGGCTGCAAGGCCAGAATTGAACTCCCTGACCTCCTGTGGGTTAGGACTCTACAAGTTTCTACTGTAGGTTTGAGCTGGCCTTCCCCCATAGTAGGTCCAGGTTTGGTAGGAGGTCCTGGTCCCAGCAGCTCACCAGTTGCTACAGTCTGCTGTCTTCGCTCTCCCAGCAGGCTTCAATTTTCAACAATAACAAGCTTTGAGAGGCCCTCTCACTGCTGCTCATCATTGCACCATCTTCCTGTGCTCATAGCAATGACTCTCTAGTCCCAGATGGTTTTGCCAAACGGATCTGGGGGATGCTCTGTCAGGCATGGGAAGTGCCCTGGCACATGGGGACGCTGCTTGTCTCACCAGGAATGGGAGGATATCTTCTTTATTTTTTTTGGTTCTAATGTTATATATTTGAGTCTTCTGTCTCTTTTTCTTAGTCTAGCTAAATGTTCCTAGAATTTGTCATTTAAAAGAACCAAACTTTTGTTAGTTGTTCTTTAGTATTTGGGGGCCTCAATTCCTTTTATTTGTTCTCTGATATTTTTTTTTCCTCTACTATCTTTTCCTATACATACTCTACCTTAGTGCAAAATATTCCTTGTGGCACACTGATACATTCATTGATTTTAGATTTTTTTTACTTTTTTCTTGTTCATTGGGCTGTATTGCGATATGTCTATTGATAATCTTACTATGATTTTGATGTAAGCATTTGATGCTATAAACTTCCCTCTTAGTGTTTTATTGTATTCTATTGGTTTTGCTGTGCTGTTTTTTTCTATTTTCATTTGTCTCAAGGAATTTTTAAATTTTCTTCTTAATTTTTCATTTACCTATTCATCATTTAGAGACCCACTGCATAATTTTTATATTTTTACATAATTTCTCCTGCTGTTGGCTTCTAATTTTTTGTCTGTTGTGGTCAGAGTAGATGCACAATGTGATTTCAGTTTTTTACATCTCTTTGACTAATCTCCCTCCATTTGTATTCTATTTGCATTAAATGTTTTAATCTCTTCATATATGTTAGCAGTTAAGTGAGCTTTTTGGGAGAAATATTTAGTTAAATCTTGTTTTTTTATTTATCAAGTCAGTCAAGCTCTTTAATTAGGGAATTTAATTTAATTTATTTACATTCAAGTTTATTATTGAAAGATACCAAACTGGTCCTGTCATTTTGTGAATCATTGTTTAGTTATTTCATGTATCCTATGTGCCTCACTTCCTCTTTTGTTCATGATTTGGTGGTTTTCCGTACCAATGAGGTTTGATTCCATGTTCTTTTTCATTTGTTTACCATTTCAGTTTTATACCTTGCATATTTTCATGATGGTAGTTAGTGAACTCATTGTGCCTCTGTTTCTAGTTGTGGGGTTCCCTCAAACATTTCTTGTAAGACCAATCTAGTGGCACTGAATTCACTTTGCTCTTGGTGGAAATTTTTATTTCCTCTTCCTGCGCTCTAAGTATACCATCTCATTTTCTGTGGAGCCACAGTGTTTCTTCTGATAAATTTACCATTGTCTGAGTCCCATATATGTGACTTGATGTTTTCTTTTACCTCTTTATGGAATACTTTCTGCTTTTAACATGTGGCAACTTGATAATAGTGTGCCTTGAAAAGGGCCTCTTTGGGATTCTCTTGAGTTTTATCAGTCTGAATATCCTTTTCTCTGGAGTGGGGAAAGTCCCACAATTTTTTAATTAAATATATTTCTGTGTCTTTATCTTTTTTCCACTGGATTTTTAATGTGTATATTTATTTGCTTAATAATTTCTGGTAGATCCCATAAACTTTTTGCTCTCTCTTATCCCTTTTGCTATGCTTTGCTCTGAGTGGCTTAATTTATAAACCATATTGAAGTCCAGAAATTCTTGTTTCTGTATCATCTAGTCTATTTCTGGTTCTCTAGTGTATTTTTTACTTCATTCACTGAATTCAGCACCAATATTTCTGTTTAGTTCCTTTTTTAAAATGACGTTTCTTTACTGAATTTGTGATTTCAATTACAAATTATTTGCCTGATTTTCCTGAATTGTGCTGTCTTGTATCTTGCTGAACCAGTTTTATTAAGATTACTACTTTGAATTTCTTTACAGGCATTTCATAACCATTTTTTTTCTTTTCTGGTCTGTTACTGAAGAATTATTTTATTCTTGTGAACATGACATGATTCTTGTATTTTGTAATGTCCCTTGCTTATATATTCTGATATCTGCATCCACAGGGTGATATATAATATAAAGATAAAGAGAATGGGAGAAAATATCTACAAATTTTTCATCTGACAAAAGATTGACATATAGGGTACACAAGGGACTCAACAGCTAAAACAAACCAAAAAAGACCAATTATCCAATAAAAATGGGCAAATGATTTGAATAAATGTATAGAAGAATGGTGACAAGGATGTGAAAAAAAATGCTCAGTGTCACTAATAATCAGGGAAGTACAAACCCCCCAAAAAAGATATCTTACCCAAGTTAGAATGGCATTTATCAAAAAGACAAAAACTAAGAAATGGTGGTGCAGAAGAAGAGGAATTATTGTACAGTTCATTGTTTTCATTATGGAAAATATTATGGAGTTTCCCTCAAAAACTAGAAAAAGAACTTCCATATGATCCAGCATCCCACTATAGGGTGCAAACATAAAGGAAATGAAATCAGCATGTTGAAGAAACACCTGCACTTACATATTCAGTGCAGCACTATTCTCAGTAGCCCAGATATGTTATCAATCCAAGTGTGCATTGTGTGATGAACATATAATGATACATCAAGGAACATTAGTCAGCCATAAAAAAGAGTCAAATTCTACCATTTGTGTGAACATAGTGGAATTGGTGGACGTTGTACTAAGTGAAATATGTTACAGCCAGAAAAATAAATACTACGTGTTCTCACATGAGGAAATTGAAAGATTGATTTTATAGAAGTAGAGAGTAAAATAGTTGTTATCAAAGCCTTCAGAGCATTTGGGAGAGAGATGGGATAGAGGAGAAATGATGGTTAATGTGTACAAGGGAAGAGTTGGATAGGAAGAATAACTTTTAATGTTCTAAAGTGCAATAGTGAACAATGATCAATCAATATTTCAAAATGGTTAGTTGAGAAGGCTTTAAATATTCTCAATATACATATTATACACATTTGAGGTAATGGATATACCAATTACATTATATTTGTATGGAAATGTAACACTATACTCCATAAATAGGTGCAATTATTATGTCAATAAAAAGTAAAAATACAAAATAATAATGGATTAATAATGACTCAATTATAATGCACAATACTAAGATGAGATGTTAATAACAAGAGAAATTAGGTATAGAGTATCCAGAAACTGTGTATACTCTCTTGTCAATAATTCTGTGAATGTAAAAGTCTTCTAAAATAAAAAGTTCCTTTAAAAATTGTATCTGATGAACAAATAAAGGCCGTTCACCTTTCTACCCTGTTGATTATTTATTCCTCAGTCCAGCAATCACATATTCCCAAAAGATTGCCTTACATTAATAGTAATATTAAATGACTCACTAGTATCCTATACCCTTGAACAGTAAATTATATTAATGTTTCCTATACCCTGAAAATGTCATTCATTTCTGTACTCCTATAATTCAAAAAAAGTCTGATACTTAACAGCCCATCAAGAGACACTTAATCAACTTACTTGAACTGAGCTAGCAAGCAATTTTTCTCTGGTAGTAGCATACTTAGAGTGGTGGTTTTTGCAAAAAGTAATGAATCCATTTGGAAGCTGAAAGTCAAATTCAAAGAAAGTAGCAGCAGATGCCCCCTGACAATCTCATTTTATTATTAAAAGAACTTAGCATCTACTACTAAGTGTTCTTTCTATTGCATGTAAAAGGCAAGTGTTAACTATTCTAAAATTTAAAAACAGAGATTATCAATGAAGAATAACTCCCAGGTAATTGGCAGAAACAATTCTGATTTTCTCGTCCCTTACAAAAATTAATATCTTTAAAACAAATTACAATTAGATAAGAAAGTAATATAAATGCTTATTCCTAAGCTATTCTGTTCAACTTGTTTTAATTATGGAAATACATGGGTATTTATATCATCAATATTAACTTACCATTGGCTCCAAATATTGAAGGGCATCTTTTTTTTTAAGGGTATCTTAATCTACTTGTTCTTAGAACACTGTATTCCTAAAAGTTTGATTCTCCTAACTTTAGGTTTATGTAATGTTAATGCAATTCTGTTTCATTTTCTAATATTCTTGGATTAAATGTTAATTTTGGAGGAAAATTACCAATTTATCATAAAATATACCTTTTAAAAATAAGAACATCAACAATAACTAAACGAGGCTGAATATTTGGCCAAAAATAGATTTTAATATCAGTGTTGAGGTCACAAAAGCCTAATGTTTAAAAATTAATTTTTAGTTTCAAAACATTACTGGCAGCACCAGAAGTGCACAAAAGATATTCTGTGATTACCAGAGCTGCTCCTTGGAGCATAAATGCTAAGTGCTCCAAAGAAAGGAAAAAGAATACTTTGAACCCTAGAATAAATATGATATAGAACTAAATCTATGCACAGCTGTCTCCAGTAGTATTTTTTCTAAGACAAATGTTTGAGAAAGTAAAAAACAGTCCATCAACAGATTGATGGACAAAGAAAATATGGTATGTATGTATGTATTTATTTATTTATTTATTTATTTATTTATTTATTTTGACTCTTCCTTCCCAACGCACTGATGAGCTCCAGCCTAGTCTCTATGTACATCTCATCCTATAGTTTTAAACACAATCTATATATGGATTCTTTCCAGATTCCAGCCTGTAACTCTGATCTCTCCCCTTCCCCTCCTGTCACCCCTACCCCTTGGAACATTTTCTTTGTATTTCAAATTATCAATTATTTGTTTTAATCATTTTAATCCTTAATTACACTTTCAGCTCTTCACACTAGAGAAACTATTTGGTATTTACACATGTGTGTCCTATTTATTTCACTTAAGAGGATGGCCTCAGTATGCATCCATTTAGCTATAAATATCTCTAGGTTCTCATTCTTTATGGCTGAGCAATACTCCATTTTATTAAAAAAAAAAAAAACACATCTTCTTTATCCAGTCTCCAGTTGGGCACTTGGGCTGTTTCCAAGCTTTAGCTATTACAAACTGTGTCGCTATAAACATAGGTGCACATATATCACTGTGGTATGATTCTTTTAATTCTTTTGGAAAGATACCCAGCACGGGTATAGCTGGGTTGAATGGGACCTCTAAGCCTAGTTCTTTGACATATCTCCATGCTGATTTCCACAGTGGTTACACCAGTCTTCACTCCCACCAACAATGGAGAAGGGTTCCTTTCTCCCAACACTTCTGCCAGCATTTGTTATTGGATGATTTCTTTATAACACCCATTCTTTCTGGGGTGAGGTAGAATCTCAGTGTTGTTTTTATCTGCATCTCTCAAATAACCAGTAATGTTAAAACATTTTTTCATATATTTATTTGTTTTTTTTACTTCTTTGTCTGAGAAATGTCTGTTCATTTCACACTCCCATTTTTGAATTGGGTCTTTGAATTTAAGGGTCTGATTTTTTTCAGTTCTTTGTATATTCTAGATAGTAGTCCTTTGTCTAAGGTACAACTGCTGAAAATTTTTTCCCAAGTTGTGGGTTGTCACTTAGCTCTGTTGGTGGTTTCTCTTGCAATGAAGAAGCTTTTTAATAAGATGATATCCCAGTTGTTGATTCATTGTGCTAGTTCCCGTGCTACTGAGGTTTTGTTCATAAAGTCTTTTCCTATGCCAATGTCTTCAAGAGTTCTACCTAACTTATCTTCCAGAAAATTTAATGTTTCTGGCTTAATAGTAAGATCTTTAATCCACTTCTATCTTAGCTTAATGCATGGTGATAGGTATGGGTCTAGTTTTAATCTTTGGCAGGTTGAAATCCAGTTTTTCCAACACCATTTATTAAATAGGCTATCTTTCCTCCAATGAGGGTGGTTGGCCCCTTTGTCAAAGATGAGATGGCTGAGTATATCTGGGGTTGTTTCTGCATTTTCTAATCTGTTCCACTGATCCTCAGGTCTGGTTTGGTTCTTTGCGAGTACCATGCTGTTTTTATCACAGTAGCTTTGTAGTATAGTTTCAAGTTGGGGATTGTAATACCCCCAGCCATGTCTCTGTTGCCTAGAATTTCTTTTGCTATTCTAGGTCTCTTCTAGTTCCAAATGAATTTTTGGATTGTTTTCTCTAGCTCTGTGAACTATATTGCTGGAATTTCAATCAGCATTGCATTGAATCTATATAGTAGTTTTGGAACTATGGCCATTTTCACTAAATTGAGTCTTCATACCCAAGAACAAAGGATGTCTTTCCATTTTCTTATATCCTCCTCAATCTCTTTTTTCAGAGTGCTGTAGTTTTCAGTGTAGAGGTCTTTCGCTTCCTTTGTTAAATTGACTCCCAGATATTCCTTTTTTGGGGGATGCTATTGTAAAATGAATTGTTTCCCTAATTTCTCTCTCAGTGAGTCTATTATTTGTACAAAAAAAGGGTATTGTTTTTTGAATGTTGAACTTGAATCCAGCTACTCTACTGAATCTGTCAATTAAGTCTAGAAGTCTTTTGGCTGAGTTTTTGGGTCTTCTATGTAAAGTATCATTTCATCAATCTAGGTTAGACTTTATTTTCTTTATTGAAGAGATTCTCTTCACTTTTCCAGTGGGCTTCAGTTTTCATCAGGGAGCCTGAGAGAGGCCCTCTCCCTATTGTTCACTTCTGAAGCTGAGGACAATGGCCTTTATGTCTCCCTGTGCCTCTGTAGTGTGGAACCAGGTAGCTATACAGCCAAGAGGTCAGAGGTGGTGGGTGGGGGGCTGTTCTTCCAAGAGCCTGCAAGGCCAAGCTGGGGACTGGTGGGCGGGCCTGGAGGAGGGTCCTCTCAGTCTCCTGGAAAATATGGTATTTATACAAAATGGGTAGGTAAATGGATGCACCCTGAGACCATAATGTTAAGTGAAATAAATCAGACACACAAACTTAAATATCACACTGTTTTTCTTATATGAAAATTCCAAAGTATAAATAAAGAGCAAGATACAATACAAATAATAGAAAGTAAGGAGATAGATCTTTCTTAAAAAGAAAAGAAGGGATAAAGAGATGATGGGATCACAGATGAAAAAAAAGAATTAAGATATGTTATGTACATGTACCAAGTTCTTACAAGGAATATAAGCATAATGTACTACACACATGTACTGATGAATGAAAAAGAACTTTAAAAACAGACTGAAAATTTTTAAAAAAAATACTTGTTCCACAAATAAGTATAAAGGTTCCTTTTTCAAACCATGCGTTTGAATAACTACATTTTTTAGGGAACAAAAAAGAAAAAGATCATTTAAATTAGCAAAATGACCTTAGAATATTGCTTCTCAAATCATTGTTGCCCTTTCTCATCATTATCTACTAACCTGGTGTGAGCCAGTGATCCAAGAGCAGTTACATTAGTGAGAGACAAACCTACAAGACAACTGGAACTCAACTACAGAGAAAAAGCACACTGTAGAGCTGGTTCAGGTAATTCCCTGTGGAAGCAGTGATTTAGCACAAAGCTTTAGGATGTAAAGAATTTATCAGTCCCACCAAATATATGAAGTGGTGCCTAGAAAGTTCTGAGATATGCTTCCCTAAAGGACACTTGCAAAAGGCTGTGAAATTTGAGAGATACCCTGGCTAGCTAATAATCCACATAGGTTATCCGTATATTTGCCTTTGGCTAAGCTATATTATTAATCTATACATATAAAAATTAACTTTTACTATGTGATAGTGATATAAATAATTTCTATCCATATAAATGAACATTACATCTAATCGAATGGAATTGATTGTCACCCTGTAGATATTCAATAATTTTGCCAGTTTGTATCTATTTATAAATTTGTTTTGGTATTTCTGACTATAAATGTGTGGCTCTTCAAGTTATCTTACAAACCAATTGTTAAATCTTACTAGTTCCTCATTCATTAATGTGTCAAATAAATTTTTAACATATGCTTGGTTAAATTTGCATAAGTCATGATTTTATCTTTTAAAAAAAATCCTTTAACAGTTGAATAAATAAAACTTAAATCAGAGTGTCTCTGTAGTCTGATGTTACTTATATCTCAAGGGAAAGATTCAGAACCCACACAGGACTTATATACTATTATCGATGTTATGTTTTGGCATTTATTCCTTTGGAAACTGAGAATGATAAGCTGAAACCATGGGCTCCAGAAGAAGGATGCCCTAGCAAGAAGAAAAATGTGGAGGTGAAATCGCACGATAAATATTTAGAAAGACAGCCCATGATTACTAGCAACATTTATTCTGACCAAAGTGATAAAAGACTGTGTATACTCTGAGGGATGTGATACATCCTTTTATAACCACTCTACAGCACTGAGCCATGTGTCCATAATTCATCGAGCCATTTGAAGTATTTCCATTTGTTTTCAGAGCAATAACACTTTTTCAAATAAATTAAAACTATAGCTGATTAAATTAAATCACTTTTCCTGTTAAAAATGCAAGCAATTCTAAAATGGAAGAAAATACAGCCTTTACATGTTTCATGAGTTAAATATAATGTACTAATTTACAAGCTTGTTGGCAATATGATTCAAAATAGTTATAGATGAATATAGATATAGAAATATATTTAACAAGAATTTAAAATGGAAGTTCCAGAATACATAAGGACCAGCAATTTCTAAAGTGGTATAGAAATTAGACAGCATCTGGCCAAGAATGAATTAAGGGTTTTTAAATCCCATGCCACAGAAAACATATAAAAAAATAGAGAAGAATGTTTTGAATGTACTCACTGTAAGGAAATGATAAAACTTAAAGAATATGATATGCTAATTTCCCTGAGTTGATTACTACCCGATAAAAACATGAATCATAGCATGTCATTGTACCTCATAAATATGTGCAAATTTTATGTATCAATTAAAAATTTAATTTAATTTAAATGTCACAGAAAATATTGCATAAAATTATCAGCTTGATTACAAAGAAGGGGATTAGGATTAGGAGTACTAATCCCAAAAGACTTGAAATTAATCTGTAATGTTGGAATTATTGAAAGTAGAAATATATATGTTTTTGTCTGTAAAACTAAATGAAATAAAAATAAAATAATGAATTAGAAAATTACAAAAGGGCTAAGAAATCATAGAGAGAAAAAAGGGAATGTTGAAGAAGATTCATTGGAGATAGCCGTACTGCAAAATATATGCTCCCATAAAGAATTTGTCAGTTAAAGTACTTTCTAACTCCAAGTAAAGAAAGAGAGAGGTTTTAAAGGTACCATTTAGAATGTTAAATATGTATCCTTTTTGTAAAACACAAAGTACTTGTATTCCATACCTACCTGCAAGTTTACAAGCAACATATGTGATTACTACAGTTAATTTCTTAGCAAAGTGAAAAAAGAAATTTCTGTGTTGTTGATAGTCAGGCTCTTAAAATTTTTCTGGAGCAAAGAATACCATTTCTATTCCTGATGACAAGATATAGAAGGGACAGAGAATCAACAGTAACTCATCTTGTGGCCTGCTGTCAAAAAGAGGTACCTGGACAGTGAAATAGGTCTTACAAGAGAGGACATAAAAGTTCAGACATTTTGCAACAATGATGATGTATGTGATTCTGAAGAACCTCCCAAAACAATCAGAGTTTATGAGATAAATGCATTAGGTGCATAACGCTCAAAATCTAGGCAAACTCATAATCGCATCACCAAAAGAATGAAAATCCATACACATATTCCAAAGGAGCTGGATCATTCTAACATGTCAAAGGAAATATGAAATACATGGTAGAACAAATGAAGAATTTTATCTTAAAAATAAAAGTAGCTCAATGAAAAGGCTCATTGGAAGGCTTGAGACTGCTAAATTAGGAAGAACACAGAATAAAGATAATACTGTAAAAAGTACTTCCTAAACAGAGCATTTGGCCAACCTTGGCCCAGAGGGAAAATGTAAAGTGACCAGCCCTCCAGTCCATAACTGCATACTTCTGCATTTTTCTGTGATTAAACTCTATTAGTGTATTTTGCATTCAGTTGCTGTTACTGGTGACCTAAAATATTAACATTCTGGAAAGCTATATGCTGAGATTTCTATTATATCAATATTCTTCCATTATTTAGCAATCATGTACTACCAAAATAAGCTATAGGAACATTCTTTTTACCAGAATAGATCATAGTGCCCTCCCCCCTCAAAAAAAAAAAAACACCGGTCTGAAGAAGGAACAGTCAGGAGTGAGAGAGAGTATTCTCTGTTACTAATGCACTTACAGAGAAGAAACATTTGGCAGTCCAGTCTGTGTTGCTGGGAGAGCCCAAAGAAGCCCCAACAGTTCTCAGGAGAGAGTGTGTACACTCCCAGGAATAGACAAATCAGCATGAACTCACAAAAGTAATAGTAATGTAAAACTTTGTCTTCTCTGTTTTAATTTTTGCTTCCTATTTCTGCTTCACCCTAGAGGAAAAGGATGAATTTTTTAGTTTATAAAATAGAAGGAAAAAAAGACAAGGCATTCAAGTGTCCTTTCTGACTTTCATGCTTTTTTGTCTGAAACAAGTTTTGCATGATGACACAGTCATCATCAAATCATGGGGCTGCTCACTCCAGGGATCAAGAAAGATATAACCTCACAAAATTAATTAATTATAGTCATAGATGACAGAAATAGAGGGACTGCGTTAAAGCCCATTAGCCTGGATGCATTTCTCAAAGATTTGTGTTGATTCCATTCAAGCTCTCAAGTTTTTAGGACAGCATTTTAGTAATATTCATGATCTTTAAAAAAAATCAGACCCTTGATTCCTAATGTTTCTTTTTGAGGAAACTATTCTGTCTCTTTCTTCAGATATATGGAAAAATTAATTTGTAAAAATACATAATTATGTTGTTTATTATAGAAAAATGGAAAAATATAATACTACAAACAGGAAAAATGTGTTAAATTCCATATGAAACATATCTAAATGTGCTAGTCAGAACAGTTTCTTTTGGAAGGCATGAAAAGATGACTCAAAGAAAGAGGTGACAGATGACTTCAGTGACTCATATAAGTAAAAAAGCTAAGAATTATACTGGCATGAAGCATTGATCAAACCAGAGAACCAGAAGATAACATCAAACATTTCAGTGGCTTGATACCAACTCTCAACTCCATTATTCGGTAAGGATTTTCTCAATAAGCAAATAGACTTATGTCAGTCTTACAGCTACCTGTCTTTCAGTGATTCTACCAAAAACTCAGAGAAGTACTTATCCATCCTAGTTGTCTTCTTTCCTTTGCTTCTCTCTGTACTACTGCTGCCAAAGATGAAGAGTTCTGGTTGGCTGTGGCTCGGTCATGTGCACAGACTTAATAGTAGCATGTCTGAACTCTTGAAATGGATTCCTCATACAGAGTGCAGCTATTACCAAAAGAAGGAGAGAGAACAAATTAAAGGGTGCTGAACAACCCAAAGCTTCAGCCATCCCAATCTACTAAAATGTCTATGGAGATAGTATCTCCAAAGATATTTAACTGAGATTGAAAAATCGGAGTACATGTAAATGAACACCTAAGATATTTTATTGTGCATATCTATAAGTAACTAATCTATGTTGGTAAAAAATACATGAGTAAGTATGTACATACACTATGTTCTTTACTTTTTAAAGAACAATCTGGAAATGTACTAGATACAAACAATTCTCCAAAATAAGTCCATGAAAATTATTTTCTATGTCAAGATGGTTAGCACCTTAGTGAAAATGGAGTCTGTTCCAGGGAAAGCTAAAAAGAGGCAAGATTTGTTTATTAGGCTACAGAAGGCTTGTGATAATAACCTCTCCTCTTTCCTGGACTTTCATTATTCTGACTGTCCATACCTCATAAATTCACAGGAAGTTAGAGTTGAAAGGGGCCTTAGAGGGCGCAAAGGCCCAGACCATATTTTACAGATGAGGAAAGTCCAGCCCTAAGAAGTCCAGGGACTTAACTTGCCATCTGTCAACAGGAACTGAGTGGCAGAGTAAATACAAGGACCCCACTGTACCTACCCTGAACTGTATAACCCATTCTTCAAATCTTTTGCTTATTTATTATTTCAACACACATTCATTGTGTCTAACATTTGCAAGATACTGTACTAAAACGCTAGAATATATAGGGATAGATTATGTATAATAGACAAATGAACATAGCTTCACATATTTAAATATAGTGTCAGACTTTTTAAAAACACTATTATCTTAAAAGGAAGATATTCTCCCTGGGTGCGATGGAACAAGCCTGTAATCTCAGCACTCAGGAGGCTGAGGCAAGAAGATTGTTGCAAGTTCTAGGCCACCCTCGGCTAAATAGTGAGTTCAAGGCCAACCTGAACTACATAGTGGGACCCTGAATAAATAAATAAATGCAAACAAAAACGAAGATATTCTAAGAAGAAGAAAATAATCAAGGAATAACAAAGATGTTGAGGGTAAAATCTTCTGGGAATTTATTCAAGAGACAATACAAAGAAACTCCATAAAGTATATTTCTAAATGAGAACCTACAGACTACACGAACTGTTTTTTCAGACAGATAGCAAACAATATGTCCTTAAAATGTACACATAGTATGTATTATGAGTGTATATTATGTTTTTCTAAGCCAAACGTCAACTAGGAATCTAAGAGTCATCTCTAAAGCAATGTTTCTGGAATAATAAAAACAATGGATCATGTGGTAGGAGGTCATTTCCCTCTTCTGTAATTAGAGGTTATCTTTTAAACCATTTATTTGATCACCAAAGAAGTCAAACTGAGATTAAAAGGCATAAAGATGACTCTGGAACTTGTATGAGTCCCAAAATATGAACAATTAGAATATATATTGTGAAACATGAAAGCAAGATTTGAGTAACAATAGATTTTAGAGCAATGAAAAGCATATAAAGAGAGAGATAGAAAGGTAGATAAATAGCAACAATCTTCTAAAATACCTATATGGCTACAAATTAATCTTGTGTTCCCAAAATTACTTAATTATATAATTTTTGTCTTCATGATAAAAATTCCTCATAAAATTCTATTCTATTGTTTTTTAAGTCTAGTCTCAGTGACATAGAAGTGGCTGCAATGAAGATTTGGAATGCAATGAAGTTTTTTGAAAATTGTTATTAGAATGTTTGTGATGTATAGTGATTACATCCAGCTTCAGGGATTGATATATATATATATACATATTTAATAATGCACATGAACTTAAGGAGGATATAGAGCGTCAATGAGGAATCCACATTTCTGAAATTTTATGAAATTTTAATTATAAAATAGACCAATTTTAAATCTGGGAAAATAATTTTTATATCTTTGTTCAAAAATTATGTTACAATTAAGTATTTCTTTCCAAATAATAATTTTTCATGAACTAATATACACAACCAAATTTTAAAACCTTTGTTTCCAGGAATAGATACTCACAGTTTTATAGGTATTTCCACACCCTTCCTCCTGCCTTCACTCCTACACTCTTTATGCTTATTTGGCTTTTATTCACATTTGACTTTTTGTCATTTTATGAAAACATCTCTGAAAAATGTAATATTTTGAAATGTATAGTATTTGTCCACAGTGGGCTCCTTTACCATTTTGTGCTTATATGACTTTCTTGTAATGAATGATGCATTCCCTTTCTCCTAACTGGGCAAAAGAAAGGAAAAACATAGGACACATCATTCAGGACAACATAATGTGTATAACAGCTCATCTCACAATCTAAATCAATGATGATTAGTAATTGTCTGATTTTTTCCTTAGTTTTACAATTAATTGCTGAGTTTCCGCCAATAAAATTGTAATGCTTAAGAAAGATGGAAAAGAAAAGGAAAGAAGGAACAAAGGAAGGAAAGAAAGAAAGAAAAAGAAAGAATGGAAAAAGGAATCAGAGAAGGAGGGAAGGAGAGAGGGATAGAGGAAAACAAACCAAGCTAGGGTTCTTTGTTTTTTAAGACATTTTTATGAGTAGTACATGTTTGTGGTACATAATGAATTCATTCATCCTGGAGAGTTGGTATATGTACATATCATACCTTAATCCTTTTTATTTTCCCTTCCCCTCTCCTCCTTCCCCCTCCCTCCATCTACAGATCCCTCTCCCATTTGCAAAAGATCTCTATTTCTTATTATATACATAGTGAAGCGATAGCCACAAAAAAGGATGAATTAGAGTCATTTGTAGAAAAATGGACATTGAGACCATAATCCTTGCTGAAATAAATTAGTCACAGAAGCATAAGCATCATATGGTTTCTCTTCCATGAAAAATCCAAATACAAATAATTTAAAGAGCAAAGCACAGTTCTTTGGGACCATTGCAAAACACAAAGCAAACAGGACAATAAAGAGGGTATGTGGGACATTAGTGAGAAGAGAATACAGGAAGAATGAGGAGGAGGAATAGAAGAAAAAGAAAAATAAGAAAGAAAATGTAACAGTCATACAATGGGAAACAATTACAGGAAAAAAGTCAGAGGCAATGATATGTAATTCAAGTCCCAATTATGCTTTTCTGAAAACCAGTATTATATAAGCTATCTCTCCACAGTTCAAGTTTGCCACTTATTTGGCAACCTCTCTATGTACAAGTTGTTTTTATCATAAATATAGCAATCAATTACATTGAATAGTAAATACATTTGCATCACTTAGGCAAAAGAGTATAATCAAGTCTCCCAAGTATCATCTTCACCAAGCATTCTGATGGTAAATCAATTACATTTAATTGTGATTAGGGCAATACATTTTTTTAATCAAAAAGCTGACTGGGCTGTTGGGTTGCAACAACCACCCAGTGATTATCGGTGGCTGTAAATTTGAACAATCTTATTAAGCAACTTGTGGCTCAGTATGCTCATCTGTAAAATGGCAATATTTACTAATGTCTACCATTAGGAGTATGAAATATAAATGATTCATGCCTTACACTTAATAAACACTCATTAATAAATGCTAGTTAATACTGGATATTACCTACAACTGTCTATATAATTTGTTTTAAAACTTGAAGGAAGATAATTTTGGATTCCCAGAAGCAAATTTATTGCAGGGACTTTATTTAGAAAGTGATCTCACGAAGCACAAGTAACTGGAGAACTGAGAGAGGAAAAGAAAATCAGTCAAACAGAAGGTGTAAATGTGGAGCTATCCAAAAGGGGAAGCTGTGACTCAGGCTCGCTGATGACTTCTAAGAAACACGGAAAGTTCTCCCAAGTTGTCCCGCACAAGCAATGAGACAGTGAGGAATTTTTCCAATGACTGAATCTGTCCTTGCTCTAGAAGACATTAATGGTTCTGTTTTCTTACCTCATGTTTCCAAGTCCCATACCCGCCTCTGTGGCAGGAGAAAGCCCCGAGGGAGAGAACTGAAGGCAGTTTTGCAAGAGGAAGACAAAGGTATGACAGGAGCAGTGAAGAGTGATGAGGACATGGGCGGATCTTGGAACAGGTCAGTTACATCTAGTCATATGACATAGGGTGCCTTTGAGCATTATTTATGCCTCTAATGTACTTGGCACAATGCCTACATTATCATAAAGGTTCAATGAATGGCCATTTGTTAGCACATTGAATTCCCAAATGTCTGTACTCATTGCCAAGACCATTTGAAGTTTGTGGTAGTTAAGTTTCTTTGTGTCAGCGTGATTGGATTAGGAGCCACCCAAAGAATTAGTAAAGCACACTTGAGGGTGTGTCTGTGTGGGACATGGCTGCATGACCTTAGGATTTATATCTGGTCCCTCACCCCTTCCTCTCTAACACTGTTTCCCTGCTTTGCTTCCCAACCACCATGAACTGAGCAGCTTTGTTCCCCCACGTTCTTCTACTATGGTGTTTGTATTTTGAAGTCTGGGAATCATGGACTGAATCTCCTGAAACCATGAGCCAAATTAAACCTTTTCTCCTTTAAATTGTGTATGTTTAGTATTATGTCCTAGTGATGGGAAACTAATACAGAAAATTGGTACCAGAAAAATGGGGTCCTTGCTGTGACTGTACTGACCATGTGGTTCAGAAACTTTTGGAACTGGATTACAGGAGAAATTTTGAAATGTTTGGAGAGGTAGGCTGTAGAAGACCAAGAATTTTGTAAGCAGAGCTTGATGGGCTATTCTGGCCAGAGCTCAAAGTTCCAAGATCACAATGGTGATAGAAATGTGAATAACAAAGCCCAACCTAAGGAGGTTTCAGTTAGGAATTAGGATTCTTTTGGAAGTTGGACTAGAGGCCATGCATACTATATGCTGGCAAAAAAATAAAAAGTCAGCATTTTGCCCCTGTCTTGAGACTACTGTAGGCTCAGTGTAAGGGCTATGGACTCTGAGCTGGTGAGAAAATTTCAAGACAGTCCAAAGTTCAGATTCTGGCATATGCACTGCTGGCTTCTTTTTAGCCAGATTTGCTATAAGTATCAGGGGCAAAATGCAGGGCAGAAAAATTGTAGAAATTTAAATTTTAACCCAAAAGGAATCACGTGTAAATTGGGGCCAAAGTATATGTGGTTGCTAAGGGAGTAGCAACAGTAAAATTACACCAAGTACTTTAAACTGGGAAACAAACAATATCTTGAAGACAAGTTAGAAATCCTCAAGATCCCACCAACACAAGCTCAAAGGTATAAAAGTAAACTTTTCATTGGATAAGACAGCCCCTGGCCTCATGCTGAAGAAGGAACACCTAGAAAATTGGTTCTGTGGGATTCGTTTCCCTAAGTTCAGCCATCCAAGCACTCAGAGGCTGCTGTAGCCAAGATCTGAGGGGGCTTAAGTACACTAGTGGCAGACTTTGCCATCATGTATATGATGCGGGGGTTTTTTTCCTTTAATTCTTTTATTGGTACATTTTACGTATACAATACGTTTACATTTATCATTGGATATTTGTACTGTACATGATGTATCTTGGTTCTTATTTTTTCCCTATTCTCTATCCTCCCTTCACCGCCTCCACCCTTCCCTAGTTACAAAGATGTTGTTTCCATTTTTTCCTTTTATCATAACTTTTCCTTTCCCTTCTTTCCTTTCTCCTTCCCCTCCCACTTCCCCTACAAATTGGGACCCTTTCTTCCTATTTCAAAACATCAATTATTCATTTTAATCAGTTTAATCCTTATTTACACTTTCCATTTCTCACACCAGAGAAAGTATTCGGTATTTACACAGGTGTGTCCTATTTATTTCACTTAAGAGTATGGCCTCAATATGCATCAATTTAGCTATAAATGTCTTCAGTGTGTCATTCTTTATGGCTGAGTAGTACTCCATTTTGTAAAAAAAAAAAAAAAAAAAACACATTGGGCCAGGGATTTAGCTCAGTGGTTCCGCCGCCTGCCTCCACAAGAACAAGGTCCTAAGTTTGATCCCCTGTACCAAAAGAAAAAGCACACATCTTCCTTATCCAGTTTCCAGTTGATGGGCACTTGGGCTGTTTCCAAGCTTTAGCTATTACCAACTGTGCCACTATAAACATGGGTCACATATATCACTATGGTATGATTCTTTTAATTCTTTTAGGAAGATACCCAGCAGGGGAATAGCTGGGTCAAATGGGACCTCTAGTCCTAGTTCTTTGAGGTATCTCCCTACTGATTTCCACAGTGGTTGCACCAGTCTACACTCCCACCAACAATGGAGAAGGGTCCCTTCCTCCTGACACCACCGCCAGCATTTGCTATTGGTTGGTTGATCTATTGATTGATTGACTGATTTCTTTTTTTGGTACCAGGGATCGAACTCAGGACCTTGCACTTGCGAGGCAGGTGCTGGAACCACTGAGCTAAATCCCTGGCCCCGGTTGATTTCTTGATAGCAGCCATTCTTTCTGGAGTGAGGTGGAATCTCAATGTTGTTTTCATCTGCATCTCTCAAATGACCAGTGATGTTGAACATTTTTCATATGTTTATTTGCTGCTTTCACTCCTTTGTCTGAGAAATGTCTGTTCATTTCAGACGCCCATTTTTGAACTGGGTCTTTAAATTTGTGAGTTCTAATTTTTTTTAAGTTCTTTATATATTTCAGATAGTAGACCTTTGTCTGAGGTACAGCTCCTAAAACTTTTTTCCCACATTGTGGGTTGTCTCTTAGCTCTGTTGGTAGTTTCTCTTGCAGTGCAGAAGCTTTTTAATAATGTGAGATCCCAGTTGCTGATTCTTTGTGCTAGTTCGCATGTGACTGAGGTTTTGTTCATAATGTCTTTTCCTATGCCAATTTCTTCAGGAATTCTGCCTAACTTATCTTCCAGCAAGTTTAGTGTTTCTGTTTTAATATTTAGATCTTTAATCCACTTCAATTTTATTTAATTTTTAAATTTTATTTTATAGGTACATTTTAGGTATACAATATAATGACATTCATCATTGGAAATTTGCACCTTTAGATAATCTATTTTGGTTTCTATTTTTCCACCCTCCCCTGCCCTCCCTTCAACCCCTCCATCCCTCCCTATTTACAAAGACTTTGTTTGCAATTTTTCATTTTCTCATATTAATTCCATTCCCTTCTTTCCTTTCCCCACCCCTCCCACTTAACCTTCCCCTTTGCCCCTTTGGTTCCTATTTCACATTGTCTATTATACCTTTTAGTCCTTATTTACACTTTCAGTTTCTCACACTAAAGAAACTATTTGATATTTACACGTGTGTCCTATTTATTTCACTTAAGAGTATGGCCTCAATATGCATCCATTTAGCTATAAATGTCTCTAATTTCTCATTTTTTATGGCTGAGTAGTACTCCATTTTATAAAAAAAACCCACACATTTTCTTTATCCAGTGTCCAGTTGATGCACAATTGGGCTGTTTCCAAGTTTTAGCTATTACAAACTGTGCTGCTATGAAAATGAGTACATGTATATCACTGTGGTATGATTCTTTTAATTCTTTGGGGAAGATACCCAGCAGGGGAATAGCTGGGTCAAATGGGACCTCTAATCCTAGTTGTTTGGGTATCTCCATACTGATATCCACAGTGGTTGCACCAGTCTGCACTCCCACCAGCAGTGGAGCAGGGTTCCTCTTTTCCCACAGCCCCCCGGCATTTGTTATTGGTTGATTTCATGATAGCAGCCATTCTTTCTGGGGTGAGATGGAATATCAGCATTGTTTTCATTTGCATCTCGCGAATGACCAGTGATGTTGAACACTTCTTCATATGTTTATTTGCTATTTCTACTTCTTTGTCTGAGAAATGTCTGTTCATTTCAGATGCTCATTTTTGGATTGGGTCTTTAAATTTGAGCGGTCTGATTTTTTTCATTTCTTTATAGATTCTAGATAGTAGCCCTTTGTCTGAGGAACAGCAGATGAAGATTTTTTTCCCACATTGTGAGCTGTCTCTTCACACTGTTGATGGCTCTTGCTGTGCAGAAGCTTTTTAATAAGAGGAGATCCCACTTTTTGATTGTGCTAGTTCATGGGCAACTGAGGTTTTGTTCATAAAATCTTTTCCTACACCAATGTCTTCAAGAGTTCTACCTAACCTTTGTTCCAGTCAGTTCAACATTTCTATGTTAATATTTACATCCTTAATCCATTTTGGTTTTAGTTTAGTGCATGGTGAGAGATATAGGTCTAGTTTTAATCTTTGACAAGTTGAAATCCAGTTTTTCCAACCATTTATTAAATAGGCTATCTTTCCTCCAGTGAGGATGGTTGGCTCCTTTATCAAAGATGAGGTAGCTGAGTATGTCTGGAGTTGTTTCTGCATCTTCTAATCTATTTCACTGATCCTCAAACCTGTTTTTTTCCCAGTACCATGCTGTTTTTATCACAGTGGCTTTGTAGTATAGTTTCAAGTTGGGGATTGTGATACCCACAGCCATGCCTCTGTTGTCTAGAATTGCTTTTGCTATTCTAGGACTCTTCTGGTTCAAAATGAATTTTTGGCTTGTTTTCTCTAGTTCTGTGAAATATATTTTTGAAATTTCAATCAGCATTGCATTAAATCTATATAGCAGTTTTGTAAGTATGGCCATTTTCACTATATTGGCTCTTCCTACCCAGGAACAAGGGATGTCTTTCCATTTTCTTATATCCTCTATGATCTCTTTTTTTAGCATGCTGTAATTTTCTTTGTAGAGATCTTTTTCTTCCTCTGTTAGATTGATTCCTAGATATTTCAAATTTTGAATGCCATTGTAGAAAGAATTGTTTCCCTAATTTCTCCCTTGGTGAGTCTGTTATTTGTGTAAAAGAAGACTATTGTTTTTTTAGTGCTGACCTTGTTTCCAGCTACTCTACTGAATATGTCAAGTCTAAATGTCTTTTGGTGGAGTTTTTGGGGGTCTTCTATGTAAAGTAGCATGTTATCAGCAAATAATGACAGTTTAACTTCTTCCTTTCCTGTCTTTATTCCTTTTATTTCTTTCTCTTGTCTAATTGCTGTGGCTAATATTTCCAGAATAATATTGAGCAGGAGTAGTGATAGTGAGCATCCTTGTCTTGTTTATGATTTTAGCATGAAAGTTTTCAGTTTTTTAAGTATGATGTTGCCTGTTGGTTTTTCATAGATAGCCTTAACCAGGTTGAGATAAAGACCTTCTAATCCAAATTTCTGTAGGGTTTTTATCATGAATGGGTGTTGGATTTTTGTCAAATGCTTTTTCTGCATCTATTGAGATGATCATATGGCTTCTGTCATTGGCTCTGTTAATATAGTGTATTACATTTATTAATTTATGAATGTTGAACCATCTTTGCATCCCTGGGATAAATCCAACTTGGTCAGGGTGTATGATCTTCTTGATGACACTGTATTCTGTTTGTCAGTATCTTGGTGAGGATTTCTGCATCTATGCTCATTAGGGAGATTAGCCTGTTACTCTATTTTTTGGTTGGTTCTTTCCCTGGTTTTGGAATCAAATAAACACTTGCTTCCAGGAATGAATTTGGAAGTATTGCTTCCCTTTCAATTTCATTCATGAGTTTAAAGTGTAATGGTGATTGTTCTTTAAATGTCTTGTAGAATTCAGCAGTGAAGTCATAAGGACCTGGGCTTTTCTTGTTGGTAAATTTTAAATTACATTTTCAATTTCACTCATTGGAATTTGTGTGGTTAGAATTTCTATATCTTCTTTCTTTAACTTTGGCAATTCATATGTATCTAGGAATCTGTCCACTTCTGTGTTTTCCATTTCATTAAGCTACAGGTTCTCAAAGTAGGTATCGATGATCCTCTGGATTTCTGCTGGATCTGTTGTGAATTTACCATTTTCATTCTTAATTGCATGGATTTGAGCCTTTTCCTTCCTTTTTTTGATAAGGCTAGCTAAAGGTTTATCGATTTTATTTATTCTTTCAAAAAATCAACTCTTTGATTCATTGATTTTTTTTTGTATCATTCTCTTAGTCTCCATTGCATTGATTTCTGCTCTAATCTTTATAATTTCCTCCCTTGTACAAGTTTTGGGTTTGTCTTGCTCTTCTTTTTCTAAGAGCTTGAGGTCCAGCATTAGGTTGTTTACTTGAGCTCTCTCTGTTTTCCTAGTATGGGCATTCACTGCTTTGAACTTCCTGTGTAGAACTGCTTTCATTTTGTCCCATAGATTCCTGTATGTTGTACTGGCATTATCATTTACTTGTAGAAACTGTCTAATTTTCAGTTAGGTTGGAAATTATTTTCCTTTAGGGCTTGAAATACTTCAGTCCAGGCTGTCCTTGACTTGAGCATTCATGTTGAGAAGTCTGCTGTGATTCTGATGGGTTTTCCTTTGTAGGTGATTTGTTTCTTTTCTCTAACTGCTCGTAGTATTTTGTTGTTCTGTTTGGTCTCCGGGATCCTGATTATTTAAAAATTAAAAATTAAAAAATTAAAATTAAAAATTTTTTAAAAATTAAAAAAAATTAAATATTTAAAAATTTAAAATAGAAAAAATAATTTTGAAAATAAATAAAAAATAAAAATGAAGGGCCTCCTTCAGGGTATATCTCTGCTGTCACAATAGACGATGTGTGCAGCACTGTGCAGATAGAAGTCAATGAATCTCAGCAAGACAGTAGCAGACCCATGAGATTTAGGCAGATTTCTGGCTGCAAGGCCCAAGTTGAGCTCCCTGTCCTCCTGTGGGGTTGAACTTTACAAGGTTCTACTGCAGGTTCTAGCTGCCCTTCCCCTGAAGATAGTCCAGGTTCTGATGGGAGGTGATGATCCCTCCAACTTACCAAGTATGGTGGTCTGGTGTGCCTTTATTGCAGAGATTCTCTTCACTTTTCCAGTGGGCTTCAATTTTCATCAAGGAGCCTGCAAGAGGCCCCCTCTTTCTGTTGTTCACTTCTGCTCTATCTTCTGGAGCTCAGGACAATGGCGTTTATGAGCCCCTGTGCCTCTGTAGTGTGGAACCACGTAGAAGCACAGCCAGGAGCTGGGGCGGGGAGGGGGCAGGGGGTTATGGGGGGCGGGGGGGGGGGGTGCTTCAGGAGCTCAGCTGGTCGCTGACAGGGATGGAGCCTATGATGCAGGTTTTACTAGCGTGCAAAACACAAGATATATGGACTCTGGGAGGCTTCCACCTAGATTTCAAAGAAATGTCAGTCAAGAAGCCCTGAGAGGACAGTGAATAAAACCTAACGAAGACAAAGGTAAGTGGGGACCCCAGAAAGTCAGAGATGCCAGGAACATGGAATGTCTGCACAGGAAACCTGCAGGCCATGAACAAAGCCAGCCAAAGAGAGGGGCCAAATGGGCTGCACCCAGCAAAGCCATAGAGGTGGGCCCTGAAGAGAAAGACCCAGTATTTTCTACTTATTTCCTTCACTGCTGTAGTTGCGCTACTTATTGGAATTCTCTTAACTTCTGAGATATTGAAACAACTCATTGGTAAAACTATAATAACAATAGTTGCTTAACTAACCATAAGAATAAAGTGTGAGATTCACATAAGACAGAAATTGATTAGAACAATTTGGTAGCATATATTTTATAGATATATGAAGCAAAATGTTCATTTTAAATGAGTCATATAAAAATGTTTCTTCTTGCACTAGGTGTGATGTTTCACTGGAAATAGTTCTAGGCCCTCTTCTCTGAGAAGTGAGCTTAGATTCTGAATTCTCAAATAGTCCTGCCCAGCTTAAGGACATTTCAGTCAATAACAGAGCACATACACAAAAGTTGTCCCATGAGACTACAGTGCAGCTGAAAAATTCCTATGGCTAATTGATATTGTAGCCATGGTAACATCATAGAGCAACACATTAGTCACATATTTACTGTAATGTTGATATAAATATACCTGCTTTGCTGAAAGTTATGTAAAAGTATAGCATATATAATTATGCATATAGGTAATATTGGATTATAACATGATTTATTTATGTATTTAGTGTACTATACTTTTTGTTGTGACTCTAGAACACACTTTTACTGTAAATAAACTTTTCTGTAAAACAGTATACTGTTTTATACCAGAATACTTCATATATCTTATATTTACTGTACTCTTGACTGCATCATCTTACTTGTATCTGATTTAATTTCATGTGATTTTGTGCATGATTTTATAAGAAAAAGCCTACTCAATATCTATGTATGTCTGGGAAGGGGATACCATATAGCTTACAAGGAAATTGTGTAATGATACATTCCACAGAATGTATCCCTGTCATTATTTTATGCATGGATATAATTTGATAGGATTTGCAAAATTTTCAGGATTTAAATACATAGATTTACTCCCTAGGAGCCATCACCTAACGCTAGCCATAATTATTGCCTTTGTGTTTGATCTTAATGACAGTAAACATTTCAACATGGAATTCATAGCTGCAGTCAGTTTCTCTTTCATTTTCATTATTTTCTTAAAATTGGAACAGTTGTTACAACAAGAAGACTCATCCAAAGGGCATATTTGGTGGGTAGTAACAAAATATGACAAACCATTCTTTGTAGGTGCCTTAGTTAGATTGGGCTGCTATAGCAAAACACAATAGAATGGATAAGATACAGACAGAAATATATTTCTAATGGTTCTGGAGGCCATAAAGACCAGGTAAAGGCACCAAAAGACTCAGTGTCTGGTGAAGGTCTATTTCCTGGTTTATCACTGGCACCTTCCAACTATATCACCACAGGGAAGAAAGAGCCAGGGACTTTCTGAACCTCTTTGATAAGGGTACTAGTCCCATTCTAAAGGGCCATAATCCTCATTACTAGGTCACCTTCCAAAATACACCACCCTAATACAAACACTTCTATGAATAGGTTTCAGTTCATGAATGTTGGAGGACACATTCAGATTGTAGCAGTAGGGAAGCTCAACTTTTCTACTGGTTTTTTCTTAGAATTTTCAATTCAATATATGCTACGAAATAAACTATAACTGATTGTCTCTGATGGTTAATCTTGATTTTCAGTTTGATTGTCTTGAGAGATGCTTAGGCAATTAGTAAGGCACAATTCTGGGTGTGTCTAGGTGCCTCATGGTAGAGTAGTAACCTTTGGGACTATATCTGATTCCCAGTTCCTTCCACTCTGGGCTTTTTCCCTGCATTATGCTTCCCAGATGCCATGAGGTGAGCAGCTTCCTTCTGCCATGCCCTTCTGCCATGATGCTTCTGCCTTGGAGGCAGCTGACCATGGACTAAAACCTCTGAAACTATGAGTCAAATTAATCTTTTTTTTCCTTTAATTTGTGAATGTTAGGTACTTTGTCCCAGCAATGGGGAAAACTGACCAATACACTCATTTTCATTGGCTTTGAGGTAAAATATGGTTGTATATGCAGATTATTATGTATATGCAGCTTGTTGTGGCTTGTGCCTTGATGTCCCCCTGAAGCCTCATGAAATCATATATGGGATTTTTTCAGAGGAGTATGAATCTAGAGTGTGTGATACTAGGATTAAGGGTGTGTGGTTACTAAACTACTGCATGTAATTGGTTTCTCACTGCCCTAATCCTGGTAGTCTGAATAAGATAAAAGGAGCAGAAAGATACTCTTCAAGTCCCTTGTTGCTTTTGCTACTGTGTGGGCACCATCATGCCTCTCTATGATGTTTTTCCTCTGTGATGCCCCTCTGCCATAAGGTCCTTTGTTGTTTTTGGTGTCTTCCTCTGCCATGAACTGTTGCCTCTCTGCCACACTACCTTGGAGCCAGCCAATTATAAACTGAAACCTCTATGAAGTGTAAATCAAATAAACTCCTTCCCCTCTAACTTTGGGTGTTGGGTGTTTTGTCTCAGCAATGAGAGAAAAGTAACTAACACACAAATAATGCTACTCATCTATAGTGCCCTATGTAGCAGTCAGGAAGGCTGAGTTCTAAACATACTCACTCGTTATTCTCAGTTTTTTCACTTGTAAATAGCAGTAAACGTTCCTGCTTAGATTTCTCTATTTAAAAAGCAAAATCAAAAACTCATTATTCCAAGGAAACACTACCTTGCCTCTCTTTGTTCACTATTTTCTAACACCTAATATTGTGCTAGAGTCAGCAGTTAATAAGCATATGTTGCCAATGCTTTTAACACAGTGTTATAATATACAAACATATAACACTGTGTTATAATTTACAAAGCATATGTTGCCAGTGCTTTTAACACTGTGTTATAATATACAAACAAAAGATATAGCTAAATCACATCATACCTTATCATTTAAATATCATTGGATTTTTTCTTTATTTGTCCTTTTCTATTTTCAGCTATAACTTCATGTCAATTGCTGTTTTATTAAAAATGTCAAAGATATATAGATATATATGTTGGAACAGCTTTGTCTATACATTAATAATACAAATATGATAGCTAAATTTTTATGTACGGATGTACTCTTTCCATGTGCCACTTCTATCCCTCACCCAGGGATACTGACAGAACTCCCAGCGATAGGCAAATTTCCCAACTCTCTGTGAAACTAAATGTTACACATCCTAATTTTGGTATAAAAGGATGGGAAGGGATGTATGTGATGTCCAGGTCACCTCTTCTGAAAGGAAGCTCCTTATTCTATGATTTCGTTTTTCCTTTCCTACTGGCTGAGACGTTGTGAGAATGTGAGCAGCCAAGTTGGGTACAGTGACAGGCAGCTCATTGCCAACTGTAGAGCCACCCACCCACAGAGCATCTCTGGGTACCCTCCCTGCCCTCCTCCCTCCCTTCAAAGAGAGAAATAAACACAGATCTCATTTAAGCCATAAACGCTTAGATTTCTATTAGAATATCTTAGTCCATTCCCTAACAATGTAATATGATATAACTTCTTATAAAAATAAAACAAAACATTATTAAATAAATACCTACAAGAAATGCCATCCTTCTAATAATAAAAATAACAAGTGACATGCTATACACCTATCCTCTGCCTGGTCCCACACTAGATGGTGGAACTGATATAGGCATGAAAAGATGAGCAAGATGAGCATGACTCTTGCTCTCGTGGACTTTCTACTCTAAACTAGACACTTTTGCAATTAAAACAATTAAGGAAATAACTAAGTTTTATTATTAAGAAAGGAAAGCATAAATTATAGTAGGAGTAATAATTTAGGAGATAAGTCTTCCCTAATTTTCCTCTTTCATTTTCTTCACATTTTTGCTAAATTTTCATCCTATGAGAAACTTAAGTATAAACTTTCAGCTCCATTCCTACACTAGATTTTAGTATAGCAGTTCTTATCAGTTTAATAAAATACCCTTGTTTCCCTCCAATAAAATGATCACCATAGATAAACTAATTTGAGTGAGGTTTGTAGGAACCGAATGATCCCTAAGAAAATTAGGAAGATAACTATGTAAATGCACATAAATATATTCTTTGATATGTTTACTTCCATTGTCATACACTAAAATTCCTTTCTCTTTCTCCTCTCTCTTGCTCTCTGGTATTCTGGTTTAGAAATCAAGCCTTATGTATGCTAGGCAAATGCTCTACCACTGAAATACACCACTAGCCAAAGAATATTTGTTTTCTCTACAACATCTGAAATTATTTTTTATTTGAAAATAAGATTCTAAATGTCATTTCAGGCTTCAATAATTCCAAAGAAAAGGCACCAAAATGGTATTCTAGTGTGTTTCTTCACAAAAATACAATGTGTTCAGTACATTCTACTTTGTGAAGGACTTTCATATACTCTAGGGCAAAAGAGAAAATCACTTCAGACTACAGAAGTGTAAGCTATTTCTCCTAAGTATCCTCAAGTGTAAAACTACAGCCACACATCATGGATTTTTCAATTAATTGCTCAGGTGTTTACATGGCCAATCATAGAAATCCAGAAATTTCTAGCTGTACTGTAAAGCTTACAACTTCATGACATCTTTGAGGCTTGCTCGGCCCTAAAGGTCTGTGCATCTCCTGATCAGGCTAGATAAATCCCACATCCTGCAGAAAAGGCCAGTTCCTTTATCAGATAGACCGACTGCTCTCCACCTGATCCTCAATTTAGCTGGTTTCATTTCCCTCCTAGCCTGAGAAATTATTCAAACCAATCACATTTTCCCACAGGAATCAGGGGACACCTCCCCTCCTAGAGAGCCTCCTCCCCCAGCAGTTATTTATTTGTGTTGCTCCTGAGTGCAATTCCCATGTAATCCTCTATGGTGTGCATTGTACACCTCCACTGGGTCATGAAGGTATGTGACTAACAAACTGCTGTCTGTCATCTCCTTGGGTCATACATTGTATGTTAAGCCGTTTCACACTATTCAGGACTAGGGATTCTTCCTGTACCAACAAGGTGAGCAGAAGGTTGATCAAAACACCAGCTGAGGCCTCCCCTGCAAAAATAACCAGAAGTCTCAGGGGTTAAGTCCAAAAGTAAAGCAGAGGATACAGTCAGATGGGTTCACTACTTGCTTCCTCCTGCCACACTATACTATTGTTCTCGAAGAACAAGTACTAAACCAATGCTTCCTACCAAGAAGTGATGCTTTTCTCCTCCATTTCCTCACTGATATATCAATGGCCCCCACAGTGGGGACCAAAAAGTACAGCTCCATTTATTCATGTTCCCATCCTTATCCATTATCTCTCAGGGTTTTTCAATGTTGTCTGTGTCTTAGCTGTAGCAATAGCCTGTTGCCCAGAGCAATCATCTCACACAAAATTCCAGTCCTTTCCATTAGAATAGATTTCCTGTCCTCAAAGACATTTAGTTTCTGGGATTAATTACTCCCTACCGCTGACTATAATTTTTGTTTTCCTTCCAAATCACTCCCTAACTTAGTCTGCTGGAGTGATGAAGTTGGAATATTGGCTTCTTTTCCTTCATAATGTCTTGAGTTCCTTGTGAAAATCTATTAACTCTCTATCCATTTGCTACCTCAGTATCTCAATTATGCAGCTTTTTCCAAACCATTTCATTTTTAAGCAAGTTCTAACTCAGAGGGCCCAGTTGCCTTACATTTGCATAGCTAAATGAGTTCTCCATCTCACTTCTACCTAGAGCATATGGGAGTTTACTCAATGTACTAAAGCAATAACAGAAACATAGATTGATATATCCTGTTACACAAGATAACAGAAAGGAATATTGCATAGCAACAAAGACATCTTTATTTGTGCTGTAGAGCAGCATAATCAGAAGAAATAGCATGCCAGCTGCAGATATGTTTAAGTTAAAATAGTCAAATTTTCCAATGTAAATAGGTGCAATTAATTTTAATATTATACCATATTCAACCTAATGTATACAAAATGTGATTGTTTCAATTTGTAAATGATAGTTATATATTTTTTATTCATGCAAAGTCCTCAAAATCCTGTGTCTGTTTTACACTTACAGCACATCTTAACCAGCCCCATTTTAAGTACTCAGTAGGTACATGCAGCCAGGGGCAGTCATCCTGCACATTGCAATTCTAGACAGAAAATGTTAGAATTTACATCCCAAGACTATATGTCATTGGTAGTGTAACCATAAGCAAATTAACAAAACTCTCTGGATCATGGTGAGTTACTAGCTTAAATGGTTGATAGTGGAGCTAAGTTAGTCAATATATAAAAAGAGAGGGCAGTGCTAGGCATGTTAAAACTTAGTAAGAATCAGTGAAGACTCCAACAAATGGAGAACCAGGACCAGAGTAATAGCCTTTTTTGCTTTTGCCCTTTCTTGTCCTGTTTTCTTTCCATTATTATGTGCTAACTAGAGCTGATTGATTTTTTTGTTAGCACTGGGAAGTTGCAAACCACAGGGGCACTTTCCTTTTGACGTATTAAATTTTACAACTAACCAGACTTTAATTATAAACCTGAGGTGCTGACTCTGACTTGCTTCCTTTATTTTGCTCCTCACCTTTCTCACAACTCCTTTCTTATCCATCATCTTTTGTTCCCATCCTCTTATTTTCTCTACAACTTCATTATGTGACCATGGTCAAGTAACTCAATGTCTCCGAAATTCAGTTTCCTTGATAAAGTTGGGATCAGGAAATCTTTTTTTTGAGGGGGTGGAGGTCTGTAAAATTCAGTGATGCCATAAGTAACAAACAATTTCTAGTTTTGGCCCCTAGAATAAGAATTAAAAGTATATTTAAATCTCAGTCTCCAGAATTATATTCCTTTTCCTTCCTTTTATAAGCTCTACCATACAATTGTCATAAATGCTTATATAGAAATGAACAATTTCATATGAAATTGACTGTAATATATGATTTTATCACAACTGCTTATGTAGACAAATGTAGACACACACACACAACATGCACACACAGACAGATACATATGCATGCACACCACTGAGCAGATGGTCAAAGAAATTGATCTAAGAACAAAAGCAACTTATAGCAATTATCAAATCAAGATCTTCACCTTCTTTGGCAGATAAGCATGAGAAAATATTAAGAGATTGGTAATTTCTAAGGTCACACTGCTATTACTAACATAATTAAAAACAGAAAAAAAAAACACGTAACAGTCCATTTTTTTATTCTATTCACAACTTATTACATGGTCCCAGAGAAAACAGTTATAAGAATCTTGCTCTTGGGTTCATAACTATCCTGTGATATTAGGAAGTTAACCTCTAATATACATTTAATTGGGGTGTTTTAAAATTTCAAATATTCTTACAAATTAAACAAGAAAGGAGTTTAAAAAGGAACAAATATAAAGAGGTGAAATGTGTTTTAGATCCAAACAAAATTTGGTACGTATTTGTATTTCCCCAAAAATAAGACCTAACTAGAAAATAAGCCCTGACATGATTTTTCATGTTCCTTGTAATATAAGCCTTACCTCCAAAATAAGCCCAAATTAACATCATCAGCCAGACAAATGCATTTATTATGTCTGTTGCAACACATGATGGACATATTGAATTATAAAACAATATTAATGTAAAAATAAATATAAATAAATAACTATTAATACTAGTACTTAAAAGAAATGATAATATAAATTGTAGTTAAGTATTTGTAAATACCCAAGTGGGCACTTTTGGATGAGAGACAAACACCATATTCACATGGTGTTGAACTACTGAATGACCAACAGAGTAAAAACACAATGCACTGATAAAGTGTGCACTTGATAATGAATGTATGGTTTCATGTCATATGAAAGTCCATAATCTTCCTAATTCACTGTGTTGTAAGGTTGCACTATCAGCAGGCTACGTGGATAAGCAGCGCTCATTTAAGGACAGGTCTGTTGCTGGACATGAGAGATTGGGGTCAATGGTTCTACAAGAAATGGAGTCTCAAGAAATTCTGGCCAGATTTCAGGGTTTGGAGAGTTATGACAATGATCCATAAGAAGATGGCATGACTCTATCTGAATAAATGTAGATTTTTTTACATGAATAAATGTAGATAGTTGTACATGAAAAAAATAAAACATCCTCTGAAAATAAGTCTTATTGCATCATTTGGAGCAAAAATTAATATAAAACCCAGTCTTATTTGGGGAAAAATAACATATTAAGTAAGCCTTAGGAAAAGATATTTATTGTAAACACTATTTTAAATATTTAAAAATATCAATGAATAAGTATGTAATAGTTATGATTTTTATGATGAGCTATCCAGTAGTTACAAATTAACTACTAACATTTCCCTATCTTAGATTACTGTGTTACATATTTCAGTGAAAACAAGGAAAAATTCAGAAGATATTGCCTGTAGAGATTAGAATACAAATTGCAAATTCAAAGAAGTTTAAATTCCTCACTTTCCAATCATTTTTTTCAACCACTAGTCACTTATTCTGCATATAATAATGCCTTCCAAGGAGGATTCCAGGCCATCATACCACCCACCTGAGAACTGAGTGACATAATGAGACTGTCTCAGAATAAAATGTTTTTAAAAAATAACTAGGGATGTAGCTCAGTGTGAAGACCCTAGGCTGCTCAATCTCCAAAATAGAAAAAGAGAGAGAGAGAGAGAGAGAGAGACAGAGTCAGAGATACAGACACAGAGACAGAAACAGAGAGAGACAGAAGCAGAGACAGAGAGAGACAGAGAGAAAGAAGGAGGAGAGGGAGAGAGAAGAAGAAATAAATGAAAGGAAATAGCTTATCCAAATCAGAATTTTTCAAACAGTAGTTCCTAAAACAGAAGCATCAGCATCCCCTGGGAATTTCTGGGCAATAGAATAACTAGGACCCAACCTCAGACCCAGAGATTCAGAAATTCTGAACATGAGACTTACATTCAATATTTTCGTAGCTCTCCTGCAGATTCTGATGCACGTTGAAGTCTGAGAACCACTACTCAAATATAACATGGCTAGTATGTAATAGGCAAAATCAGGTCTTTGAAATGAAAACTTACATTGAAATAGCATATATTATATGCCAAAAAAGACACAAAACCTTGGGTAAATCTTTGTAAGTTGTTTTTTTGTACTCTGGAAAAAACAAATTCATTTTTGTGTTTGTCTCTGACAACAGAAACCACTGTCTTCATCATAATGCTAAAAGTTAAAATGAAATGAACAAATGAACTGACAAATGAGGCATCTTCTTTCCATAAGCAAATCACTTTAAATTGTACATTCATGATCTAACTAAATTCATTTACATTGAATCATATTAGCATGAAAATGGAACAAAAGAGGCTGTAATAATTCCATGGGAGTTAGTATTTTATACTCTATGCTTTAAATATTTGGGACTACAATTGGAAATTTAGAACATTTGGGAGAGGGGTCTCTTCTCTAATAACACTGTACACTGTAGAGAGAATATTAAGCCATAGTTTTTGTTGAGTCCTTTAAATAAAATTGCTTCAGTATTTGCAAAATGAAAAGCTTGTTTAGAAGATCTCAGTATATTTTTCTCTTGCTCAAGGGAGAATTCACTATATTAAGAAAAATTAACTAGATTCACATCAACAGGAATGAAGTCACAGGTGACAGTGGCATGTGAGGGAAGTACAGGTGAAATCAGATTAGTAGCTGTTGTGGCCACAAATGATTCTAACAAGAACACCTTGTTAGATGTTCCATCTACTTCTCTGGAACAAAGGAAAAATCCTCATGGACTTCACTCTACTATATACATTGTATGTAGCCAGGTCTCAGTCATCATGCCCCATTTTTATTCGTTAACCCACGTTAAGGGCATGTCTACTGCTTGAACTATATTTAATTCAATTATTTTGTATTAGGTAAGGCAATATATGAAACAATAAAAATGAAGTAATAGATAAGCATGAATATTTTCTAATTCTAAACTTTTTTATATCCAAAACAAAATTGAGAATTTATTAAGAATTCCCTTGTAACAGACTCCAAGCTTCTTCTCCAAACAAAAAGTAAATCTCAGTTTCTAACAAATGAACTCTGACTTTCACTGAGGAGACCACCAAGCTTCCAATGTGACTCATCAATTTACTTCTCTACACTTGCCATTCTAAGAGAATTATACTTCTGCCTTATCAAAATAAATTTCACACCAGCTGGAGCTGGAACTGTCTTGCAGACACCAGCAACAGCCCTGGTGGAGCATGCCACACAGGACATGCGATATCTGAATCTGCACTGCAGAGGTGCCAGGGGGCTATAAAGGCTATGGTTATGAGCTCCAGAAGATAGAGCAGAAGTGAACAACAGAAGGGACTCTTTGGGATTCCTCAATGAAAATTGAGGCCCACTAAGAAAGTGGAGAAAATCTCTGCAATAAAGGCACGCTGGACCACCATGGTTGGTAAGTTGGTGGGATCAGCACCTCCCATAGAAACCCAGACTCACTTAGGGAGGCTGGAGCCTGCAGTAGAACCTTGCAGAGTTCAATCCTTCAGGAGGTCAGGGACCTCAACTTGGGCCTTGCAGCCAGAAATAAGCCTGAATCCCACCTGAACTCTTATCACAGGAAGTAACAAAACAGATGAATGAGGCTCTAGAAAAATTTTAAAAAGAAATAATTTCCCAGATAACTACAGAGATGGTGAGTAGAATGAAAGACATGATTAGAGACTCTAGAATAGAAACAGATAAGAAAACAGATAAGCTCAGGACCATGATGGAAGCCATGAATGCCCAGCATGGGAAAGAAACGGAAACCAAGAACGCCCTCCATAGGAAAGAAATGGCATCCATGAAACAGATTCAAATAGATATCCAGGAGATTAACAATTCCATTGAAAGTATTCACAGCAGATGTAGTCAATGTGAAGACAGAATATCAGATATAGAAGACTTGCAGTGAGTGACCATGAAAAGAGAGATTTCTTGAAAATAGTAAGGGACCATGAGAAATCGATCCAGTAGCTGCTAGATGATGCAAAGAAAAATAGCATAAGACTAATAGGAGTCCACAAAAGAGCAAGAGAAAATGCAAATAACATTAAAAAAAAACTGTTCACAGAAGTAATAGCAGACAACTTCCCAAACAGAAGAAAATAATTTGACATACAGATAAGTGAGGCATATAAAACTCCAACTAGCCATGATAAAAAAAAAAAAATCTACACTTAAACATATAATAGTCAAGATCCCAGAAACCCAACAGAGGAACAAAATCCTACAAGCAGTTGGAGAAAAGAAACAAATCACACTCAAAGGAAAACCCATCAGAATCACAGTGCACTTTTCAACACAAACCCTCAACTCAAGGAGAGCCTGGAGTGAAGTATTTCAAGCCCTAAAAGAAAATAACATCCAACCTAAACTGTTGTATCCTGCAAAGTTATCTTTCAAAATTAATAGGGAAATTAGATACTTCCATGACAAAGAATACGTGAGAAACTTCATGAATACCAAACCAGCACTGCAAACAATTCTAAACAATATCCTAGAAAAAGACAATGAGGCTCACAACTCCATGAGGCCCAACAGAGTAAAGTCATCAGGCAAGGCAAGGAACTAAATGGAAAGGGGAAAAAATAAAAAATAAAAGACCCAACAACAGTAAAATATCATGACAAGGGTGAATCAGTTTGTACCAATTATAACCATAAATGTTAATGGCCTCAATTCACCAGTCAAAAGAAATAGACTGGGAGAATGGATTAAGAAGCAAAATCCAACAATATGCTGTACACAAGAAATATACATAATTAAAAATAAATCATAGGCTGAAAGTAAAAGGATGGAAACAGTTCTCCACACAGCAGGAACCCAGAAAAAAGCAGGGATAGCAAACTTATTTACAGACAAAGTAGATTTCAAACCAAAACTAATTAAGAGAGACAAAGATGGTCACTACATCCTTGTAAAGAGAACAACCCAAGAGGAAGAGATGACAATCCTAAATATATATGCACCAAATACTAATGCCCCAACTATAAAAAACAAATATTAATGGATATGAGAAACCAAATAAGCATTAATACAATATTAGTAGAGCTCCTCAATACCGCACTGTCACAAATAGACAGATGATCTAGACAAAAATTCAACAATGAAATACTAGAACTGAACCAAGATTTTGAACAAATGGACTTAATAGATGTTTACAGAGTGTTCCACTCCACAAAATCAGAATATACAATCTTTTCAGCTGCACACGGGTCATTCTCCAAAATAGTCCACATGCTAGCTTATAGGACATGTTTAAGTAAATGCAAAGGAATTGAAGTTATCCCCTGTATATTATCAGATCATACTGCAATAAATTTGGAGGTCAATAGCATAAGAAACTGCAAAAACACCACAAACACATGGAAATTGAATAACACTCTCCTGAACAACCAATGGGTCATAGTGGAAATTAAAGACGAAATTAGACAGTTTCTACAATTAAATGATTATGCCTATACAACATACAGGAATCTATGGGACACAATGAAAGGAGATCTAAGAGGAAAATTCATAGCAGTGAATGCCCATGCTAGGAAAACAGAGCTCAAATAAACAACCAAATGCTGAACTTCAAGCTCTTACAAAAAGAAGAGCAACACAAACCCAAAGCTTGTACAGGGGAGGACATTATAAAGATCAGAGCAGAAATCAATGTAATGGCGACTAAGAGAATGATAAAAAAAATCAACAAATCAAAGAGTTGGTTTTTTGAAAGAATAAATAAAATTGATAAACCCTTAGCCAAACTTATCAAAAAAAGGAAAGAAAAGGCTCAAATCCATGCAATTAAAAATGAAAATGGTTGGGCTGGGGATTTAGCTCAGTGGTTCCAGTGAATGCCTGGCAAGCACAAGGTCCTGAGTTCAATCCCTGGTACCAAAAAAAAAAAAAAAAAAAATTGAAAAAGGTGAAGTCACAACAGATCCATCAGAAACCCAGAGTATCATCAGTACCTGATTTCAGAACCTATATTCTAATAAAATGGAAAACACAGAAGAAATGGATAGAGTCCTAGATGCATATGAATTACCAAAGTTAAAAGAAGATATAAACATTCTAAACACCCCAATTGCAATGAGTGAAATTGGAAACATAATTAAAAATTACCAACAAAGAAAAGCCCAGGTCCTGATGGCTTCACTGCTGAATTCTACAAGACATTTAGAGAAGAACTATTGCCATTACTCTTTAAACTCTTCAAATAAATTGAAAGGGAACCAATACTTCCAAATTCATTCCTGGAAGCAATTGTTACTTTGACTACAAAACAAGGGAAAGAACCAACTGAAAAAACAGAACTACAGGTCAATCTCCCTAATGAGCATAGATGCAAAAATCCTCAACAAGATACTGGCAAACAGAATACAGAAGGTCATCAAGGAGATCAAAAATCCTAATCAAGTCAGATTCATCCCAGGGATGCAAGGATGGTTCAACATATGTAAATCAATAAATGTAATACACTATATTAACAGAGTCAAGGACAAAAACCATATGATCATCTCAATAGATGTAGAAAAGAAATTCAACAAAATCCAACACCCATTCATGATAAAAAAAAAAAAACCCTACAGAAAATTGGAATAGAAAGTCTTTATCTCAACTTGATTAAGGCTATCTATGAAAAACCAACAGCCAACATCATTCTAAATGGTCAAAAACTGAAAACTTTCATGCTAAAATCAGGAAGAAGACAAGGATGCCCACTATCACCGGTGCTGTTCGATATAGTTCTGGAAACATTGGCCACAGCAATTAGAAAAGAGAAAGAAATAAAAGGAATAAAGATAGGAAAGGAAGAAGTTAAACTGTCATTATTTGCTGACAATATGATACTCTACTTAGAAGACCCAAAAACCTCAGCCAGAAGACTTCTAGACTTAATTGACAGATTCAGCAGAGTACCTGGATACAAGGTCAACACTCAAAAAACAATAGCCTTCTTGTACACAAATAACAAACTCACTGAGAGAGAAATTAGAGAAACAATTCCTTTCACAATAGCACCAAAAAAAAAAGAAATATTTAGGAATCAATCTAATGAAGGAAGCAAAAGACCTCTACATTGAAAACTACAGCACTCTGAAAAAAGATCGAACAGGATATAAGAAAATATAAAGATATCCCTTGTTCCTGGGTAGGAAGAACCAATATAGTGAAAATGGCCATACTTCCACAACTGCTATACAGATTCAATGCTATCCCAATTGAAATCCCTACAGTATATTTCACAGAACTAGAGGAAACAAGCCAAAAATTAATCTGGAACCAGAAGAGACCTAGAATAGCAAAAGCAAATCTAGACAATGGAGACATGACAGGGGGTATCACAATCCCCAACTTGAAACTATACTACAAAGCCACTGTGATAAAAACAGCACGGTACTGGCAAAGAAAGAGATTTGAGGATCAGTGAAACAGATTAGAAGATGCAGAAACAACTCTAGAAGTATTCAGCTACCTCCTCTTTGACAAAGGAGCCAACCATCCTCACCGGAGGAAAGAGAGCCTCTTTAATAAATGATGTTGGAAAAACTGGATTTCAATTGCCAAAGATTAAAACTAGACCCCTATCTTTCACCATCCACTAAACTAAAATCAAAATAGATTAAAGATCTAAATATTAAAACAGAAGCACTAAACTTGCTGGAAGATAAGTTAGGCAGAACTCTTGAAAACACTGGCATAGGAAAAGACTTTAGGAACAAAACCTCAGTCACATGGGAACTAGCACAAAGAATCAACAACTGGTATCTCATCTTATTAAAAAGCTTCTGCACTGCAAGAAATACCACCAACAGAGCTAAGAGACAACCTACAATGTGGGGGAAAAAAAGTTTTAGCACTTGTACCTCAGACAAAGGCCTACTATCTAGAATATATACAACTTAAAAAATCAGAGCCCCCCCCCCAAATTTAAAGACCAAATCAAAAATAGGCATCTGAAATGAACAGACATTTCTCAGACAAAGAAGAGTAAAAGCATAAAATAAGCGTGTGAAAAAATGTTCAACATCACTGGTCATTGGAGATTTGCAGATGAATACAGCACTGAGATTCCACCTCACTCCAGAAAGACTGCCTGCTAACAAGAAATCAACCAATAACAAATGTTGGTAGGGTTGTGGGGAGAAAGGAACCCTTCTCCACTGTTGGTGGAAGGGCAGTCTGGTGCAACCACTGTGGAAATCGATATGGAGATACCTCAAAAAACTAGGATTAGAGGTTCCATTTGACCCAGCTATTCCTCTGCTGTGTATCTTCCCATAAGAATTAAAAGAATCATACCACAATGATATATGTGCACCCATGTTTATAGCAGCACAGTTTGTAATAAAGCTTGGAAACAGCCCAAGTGCCCATCAACTGGAAAGTGAATAAAGAAGAGGTGGGTTTTTTATAAAATGGAGTACTACTCAGCCATAAAGAAAGAGAAACTAGAGACATTTTTAGCTAAGTGGATGTACATTGAGGCCATTCTCTTAAGTGAAATAAATAGGACATACATGTGTAAATCCTGAATAGTTTCTCTGGTATGAGAAACTGAAAGTGTAAATAGGGATTAAAATGAATAATTGATTTGTGAAATAGGAAGAAAAGGTCTAAAGGATTAAGGGAAGTTGGAGGGGTAGGGGCAAGGAAAGAAGGGAAAGGAAAAAATATGAAAAAGGAAAAAATGGAAACAAAATCTTTGTAAATAGGGAGAAATGGAAGAGTTGAAGGGAGGGCAGGGGAATGGAAACAAAACTAAGAACCAAGATATGTCATGTAAAGGTACAAGTTCCCAATGATAAATTTAAATGTATCATATACCTAAAATGTACCAATAAAAGAAATTAAGAAATAAATAAATAAATAAATTTCACATTGCTCCAATCTTTCCTTTCAGCATGGCTAAAAGATTAGTACAGATGAATCCAAAAATGAAAATTAGTGAGGTTTTATGTTCTTTGTTGTTTGGTTAGATTTTATTTGATTTTATTTGTTTTGGTTTTTTTCCTCATTCAAATGTAATTTCTGTAGTAAACCTAATTTGAATAATATTTTGTTCAATATACTACATTCATCTTTTTTTTTGTGGTACTGGAGATCGATCTCAGGACGTTGCCCTTGACAGTCAGGCATGGAGCCACTGAGCTACATGCCTTCAACTTGATTTTTGACAGTAGGAAGTATAAATTTTCATAATATTATATTTACATATGTTATAAGTGTTTACAGGAAGAAACATGATGTTTATGATGCCTTACCATTAAGAAATTGCAAGTGATATTGTGGGAAGATCCTTGACCTTTACTGTATTTCTTTCTAATTTGGTTTTGAGATTTCTCTACGGAAACTAGCTGTAAACTGTGTCCCTTCTCTGACAGGGCTCCAGGGGATTTACTTGCACATATTTACAATGTGAAGACCATGTTATATTTTTTGTCCTGTAAATGACTTAATGTTTATTGCCTGACCCATAGCAGTCTCTCACTCACAGGAAACTTGTTTACCCTGGCAGATGCTCTATGGCTCTTCTCTGAGCTGTGTACAGTCTTTAAGAGAGCCTTAACTGGGAGAAAATTTAGGAGTAGGTATGTTGGTTGTACGAGACATGGAGAAGGCAACACAGCAAAAACAAATGATGAAACAAAAGTTATTACTCACGTGTTCGTGAGAGAAGATGGGAATCCACAAGAGCCAATGTGAAAGCTGAAAGTAGAACTTCAACCTGGAGATATAGAGCCAGAGAGAGATAGACCTCTGGACTGAGGCCTCATTTCAGGTCCTGGGCATGGTTTCTCATTTTGAGTTCTAATAAGTGGCTTTAGAGAAAGCAGACATTCCTCAGAAGTGGTCACTGTACCACACTTGCTCAATTCACACCAGGTGTGGGGGTTACAGGAGAGAGTTGAACAGGTTGTGTCTATGTGCCTCAGAGGGAGGTGGGCACCAGAGGCAGCTGCATAAGGTAGATATTTAGATTGACAGCGTCAAGGACCTAAGAGGAGGTATAGAACAGGAATCCATTCAAAATTAGTGCCAGAGCAACATAAAAGTAAAGGATTACACAGCAAGCTTTACGTCAGAGGCTTGCATTTCACATTCACTGAAATTCCATTTTGTCATTTGTAAAATGGGAAAAGATGTAATAGATAAGCATGAAATTTTTCCTCATTCAAAACTTTTCCATATCTGAAACAAAATTGAAAAGGCAGAACATTCCAGGCAGGAAGAACAGGTAGTAGAAAGGTCCAAAGGCAGGCGCTTAGCATATTAGAGAAACCTGAAAGAACCCAATATGACTTGAACAGAGTCAGTCTAAGGGAGAGAGGCTTACAATGGGTACTATGTGGGAAAGTGAATGGAAAGCAGGTGACAGGAATAAAAGTTACATCAGGAACTCGAACTCAACTCTGAGTGAACAATCCAGGGTTTTAAGCAAGGAATGGTATGCCTAATCACAACCATTTGTATCTGTTTTAATAATAAAAGATGCTTGAATCATATATGTTCCCCACCCAGGTACTACACCTGGATCAGCTATTACTACTATCCAAACTCTTCCAAATGCCCTTAGAGAGTGTTACTTCAGGAACATGATGTACTGCCCTGAATACCTCTTATAGGACTTGAAATATATCCTAGCTGTTTTAAATGGGCAGTTTGTTTCTCATACTTATTCACTCTACAATACTTATGTCTAGGCTGAGTAAATATTTTTCGTAGAATGAGTTTTCACACCAAGTTGATTTTCATTGCAGTTGTGGTGTTTGGCAAAACACTACTGAAATCCATAGAGTATTAGAATTATGGAGAATTACAGTTTTGTGATTTTTGTGCTACTGATTATAAAGGTCATTGGAGAAAAAGAAATTAAGTTTCTGATTAAAGGAAACATGCACTTCAAAGATTATAAGCCGGCAAAATAACAGAATATGTGTTCCTTAAATTTAGATTGGTTATCTTCTGCTCAGTGGTAAATATTTCAGTCAGGAAACAAAATGTTTTTAGAAAAGACCAAAGCAAATAACTTCAGCAATATAAGTGTTATTGTTGTTACAAAAGATTTCACAGTTAATTTTAAATAGTGAAAATCTTCCGGAAGAAACTTAGTGGACAGGAAAGATCAGACAAGAGTTGTTTGTCTTAGACTAATGCTGAAGCTGGTAAATAAATAAAATGAAAGTGCAGAAACCTTGTTAGACTGGCATAGAACAAAAGCACTTGATTTCTGGAAAAGGGAGCAAATCATACATCTTACATAATATTCCCTCTCTGGTAAGATTAGTTGATAACACAAGAGAATTTTCCCTGGCTTTACCTGACAGGGCTTGATCCATCTTCTAGCAAGAGCAATTTTTCTACAATATTCAGCACTTGTAGCTTCTGAATGCCTTTCTTATCTCATTTCTTATTCATCAATCTCCAAAAGACATGTTGGAAATAGCAAAATGTAAATCTCTTTATAACTAAATTAATCCAATTCTTTTCATTTGTCTTTCAGATGACACAGCCTCATTGTCAGCAGAACACATGTAACAAATGCTTGTCATTCCTGAGTGCTCAAAGAGCAAGATCTAGAAAAGAGATAATTTCTTCTGACAAATATGTCAACACAAAAAAACTGCCTTTCTCTAAATAGTTTACTTGTCATGTATTTTTTAATTAATATCTATCCATAATATGTGGAGGAAGACCATGATAATCATTTTATTTAAATATTGATTAGATGAGATGTGTTTCCTTGAGTTTCATAATTTAGCATTTTGAAAAAATGGATAAGAAAAAATATATAACTCTTTACTTTCAGACTTCTTCATAAAATGTTCCATTAAAATGCAAATTCTAACCTTTTACCTGATATTAACCCAAAATCCTACACCACAAGATTTAATTGAAGAGTCACTTCATAAAAGAAAAATAATTTCACTGATAGATTATGTTTGATTTACCTTACATATTTTTACTATTTGACATTTTGAATTTTTTCCTTGAGAAAACTTCTATAGAAAAATTTTCAGATGTATGTCACAAGTTTGTATGCTCTGAAGAAATGAAATTTTATGAAAGTAAAATTCAAAGGTCATTAAATGAATTTTGCTCACTTTTGTACTTCAAAGCAGTTTAAAATTCTTTGTAGGAATAATTTTAGCATCTAATACATAATAACATTAATGTGATAATTTATGATACACATTTTATTATAAATTAGAATTGCATTATTTCCCAACATAACTTAAATTTTCTGTGCCTCATCAACTGTGTTTTCATTTTAATAATTAGCTTTTTATCAATCACATACTACTTTTTAAAGAATATATAAAATTATGAAGTGATCTTATAATTTCCTATAAATACAAGTTATTAAATACCAAGTTACTTTGTTCAAAAACAATTTCAAGTGGTTTGGAAAAAATATGCTCAATAGTTACATGAAATTAACTTAAGTAAGAATAATTAGGCAAATATAAGGAAACAAAATATAAAAATCAGCCCACACATGAGACTAATCAAAATTTTTGTGGTAAATTTCTATACATCTGCCGTAGGCTGAACGCAATTTTGCCTACAAGCTGTTCAATGCATAAATCATGCTGAAAAATCAGGTAATTCATATATTTTAAACTTTCCTTAAAATAAATACTATACCAACTGACAGGAAAAGTCACATTTATTTCCAGTATTATTATTTTTTAAAGTGTCTCCTAAGGTTCTCAAAATGAATGTCTGCGCGCTGGAGTGAACATCTTCAAATCTCCATGGTCCCTTTCTTTACGGGATTCTCAGGGTGGAGCAGGGACAGTAAACATGAGGTGACCCAGCAATAATTTTGTCCATTTGTTGATTGTTTTGGATGGTTTTGAGAAATAGGATATAGCAGGAAGTTTAATTCTTAATTCCCTTGTGAGATTTTAAAATATAGTGCATGTTTTAGCAGTTTAAGACAGAGTCATAACTGACAAATAAGAAAGAAGTGTTAAGAGGACCAAGGGAGCCCAGCATGGACATGTTTCCAAGAAAGAACTTTTCTGACACCTGGGAGAAGGAAATCAACTGATTATCTTATGCAAGGCCAATGGTTCTTACCAGATAATTTTGAATCCACTGTAATAGAAAAATGGACTGTCAAGGAGGTTTTCACTGTCTTGATTTTTAGGGAACACTCTCTTTAATAATGATAATGATCATTATAAAGAGCCCTTACCGAGTACTTGCTCATAGGTTAGCACTATCCCAAACATTGAGAGGCACCTATTCCTTAGTTGGTAGCATTATTATGGAATACTGTAGGTAGAAAATGAGGTAAAAAATTAGCCTTGGGTCATATGGTTAGTATTCAGTAGAACTAACAATGGAAACCAGGATTTCTGGCTTCAAAATCTAGACTCTACTAATGTTCACTGCTATCAAGAATCACAGGGCATAGGAATGGAGCCTTTTATGTAACAATTTGAATATCTTAAATTGTTTTCTTAGAGCTTAAAAGATTGCCTTTGTAATAAAAAATAAAATGTAATTTGGAATTATCTTTATATATTTGACAAAAACTGCTCTGTATAAGAATAGGCTATTTGGATATATAAATATTTATCCAATAAATATATATACATATATATATAAATACTGTGAGGAATTATACCAAGAAAGCAACAACTTGCAAGTCAGAAGGAAGTGATCTTGTACTTCATACTATTATAAAATATACAAGTAAAGTACAACTGATTGCTTACATAAATATAAAATCTATTATTAAAATTTAAAGAAAAGAGTAAAAATCTTTTCAAAGAGTTAATTATATAAATTTTAAATTGGCATTATTTTGATACAAATTTGAATAAAATATCTAAATATAATAGAGCAATATCAAAGTATAATGTGGTTAGGTTGATATAAACAGTATATTGAATTGGGGGCCCCAAAAGATGCATTCATTTGGAATCTATGAATGTGACCTTTTTGAGAAAAGAGTCTTTAACAGGTGTAAAGCATATTCAGAATTACTTAGTTTAAATAAGCAACTTGAGGTCATTCTGCATTTTCTGGATAGACCTTTAATCCCAAAACAAATGGCCCATAAAAAGAGAGGACAGAGACAGAAAGAACAAAAGTTTGTGTAAAATTGAGGCAGAGACAGAAGTTATGTCATCACAGCACAAGGAACATCTGAAGCTTCTAAAACAAAAAGAGAAAAATAAGATAGTCTCAGATTCTTGGGAGGGAGCAAAGCCCCTTGCTGAGGACTGCTGACCTCCAAAAGTGTGAAAAATATGTTTCTGTTATTTTTAGATTCAAGTATAAGTAATTTGTTTCACCAGCTCTAAACTAATATAGAACCTATCTGCATAGATATTTCAATATGGAGTTAAAAGGGTAATTTCAACTGGTAGGTGAAGATCAATGAAATTAAAAGTTATTAGTTGTAAATATGTTTTTTAATGAGCAAAAAATAACAGTATTGAAATGAGAATGAGAATAATAAACATTTTCACACATGAATTCATAATATTAAAATAGTATCCTTATTTAATTGAAATTATAAAGATGAAAGCATAAATAAAAATTTCAGAGTCCACTAAATTCATGTCCAAGAAATTAAAACTTTGAAAATGAGTACCTTAAAAACCGGTACCTTTATATCCATCTTTGAAACTTCAAATGCTTTTCTGATTCAAGTAGGGAGATAAATATAAGAAATTCTTAGGGATAAAGTTTATTGTGTTTAGAATTTCCCCTGTTTCCTTGTTGAGATAAAATACAGAAGCTCCTGCTTGTTTAGTTTTGTTTTGATCAAGGTGGAAAATTCCTAAGAGGTTTAGGCTCTTTCACCCTACATTTCTATCTTCTTTTGAGATTATTTTTCCTCTTCTCTTAATTTTTCTGCCGCCATAACTTTGGCCTTAAGTTTGTATACTTTACAAGTTTTCTTTACACCCTCTGATCCAGTGGTAGAGAAGAACTTGTTCCTTTACTGAGAAGCACAACTGAAATAAAGAAAAATCATTTTTTAAAAGTTATGCATTATAATATACAAGAAATATATTCTATATTTACAATAAAAAGGCAATAAAAACTAGAGAGAAAAATTAATCTGCTCATTCTGTGCGGCAGTCTAATGCTATTCTTAATTAGGTTGCTTAAATAGCATGCTTTCCAGAGTTTTGCTGACCATAAGGGCCATCAACAGCTCTTAGGTGTGCAGTATATTGTGGATCTGTCCAAGTGGATCTGTTTTCTCATCGAAATCTTACCTCCACAGGTGAGGTAACACTCTGATTCACTCTTAAATACCAACCCACTAGACCCAGAAAGCATTTGTGGTTATCAAAGACAAGAATTCTTTGACCCTGGTGCCACCCTGTCGTCGTTCCCTTAACACACCCTTGGGAGATCTAAGGCTTTTCCAAGTGGAATGATGTAATTAAGTATTTTGCCTATTGAGCAAACTCAACCTCTTCCATACATGCGTGGCTTTCCCCAGCAGCTTCTCAGAATAAACATTAATTCTTTTCTCCAAATATTCTTTCAGCTTTGTACCTTCCAGGGTGCATGAAAGAGAACTCTTTTGTTGGAGAGCAGGAGGGGAGCCATTTGACAAGTTCTGCTAACAGAGTTATGAGTAGAGGTGTCTTCGTGTGCATCATCTAAGAGAAAGTGGCTGAGAGTGCAGACAACTCAGAACAGGGCCCATAGTCAACCCATGATGGACATATATTGTGAGAAACAAATACTTGCTGTTTTATATGGTAAAGATTTTGAGTTTTGTTACTTAAGAGTCACCTTCTTCATTGTCACAGTCAGAGCAGAGCATCAAACTGATTGGCTTTGGGATCTACCTAGACTGGCTTTGGTAAAGTGCATTTTTTTCTTCTTTTTTTTTTCAAGTTTTCCAACTTCTCTTTATTAGTATCTGAAATGAACTGAATGCTAACATGTTTATTTATTTTTCTTCAGGATGCTGTTACAAAGCAGAGTGCTGTAATACTGTTTTTTCCATGAATTGCACAACTCAACAATCCAGCCAGAGGGCAGAAAAGGTATCCCTTAAGGGGCTCCAGCAGTCTGTGATGCTATGTGTCCAACACAAGGAATGACCACATTCTAATGGAAACTATTTCACTTCAGGACAAAAATAGACAATAGGGGAAAAAACTTTCCCAAAAGCTATTGTTTGTTTCTTCCTTGACAAAGCAAATGTTAAAGCTATTAAGTAAAGTGTATTTCTGAGTGTATCTGGGTGAGTCATTAAAGCATGGGCTTAGTGTCTTTGTGTGGTTCCTGACTCTTCGGTCTGGACTGTATCCCTGCTGCCGTGAACTAAAGCATCTTCACTTTATCATCCCCTTCTGCCATGATGTTTCTGCCTTGGATCCAGTTACCATCTATGGAGTCCTCAGGAAACCATAAGCCAAATTAAATCTTTCCTTCTTTAAACTGTGTGTGTCAGATACTGTGGCCCAGCAGTTGGAAAACTGACTAATACACTCATCTAACTTACTCATCCATGAGCTACCATTAAAAGTTTTCATGTTTTATAAGGAAATGTCTACTCATTTGATCTTTTATTCAGTGTGAATTACACAAAAGTTTAATGAAATACCTAAATCAATATTCCATAAAATATTCCATAGTAAGTTAGCAGAAAATAAATGTCTATGTAGAGTCAAATGTTGCTTAGCATATTAAGGCTTTGTGAATTCTCATAGCAAACAAATTCTGCCTTAAAGTCTGATATGCATGAAACTCTCTTAGATATATCCACAAGACCCACTTTGGGGCAGCATAGCCACGTTTATTATCATTAGTGAACTCTGGCAAAGATGGACTATGATCCCATTGGGAGGAAGACATAGAATCCTCAGTTGTGCCTTTATTGTTTTTCTTTCATTGGAAATTGTGCATCTAGCCATTTCTCTTACCATATACTTTAAACCACACATATAACTCCATGCACCCTTTAGAATGAGTGGCACATGAAACAATGCTAAAACATTGTAAATAATGCATTTGTGGAATTAGGTTGATCTCAGACACAGGAGAGATGATTTTCTCTCTTCACAGGGAAAGAGTCATGGATAGAAAGTTCAGAATATTTCTTAAATTAATGAGAGTGAAAGTACTTTTAAAATTGTAAATGATACTAATAAATTATTATTTTACCATTCAAAGCAATCATATATTAAATGTGTCAATGGTTCTAAAATGTCTAAGGCACAGTGCCACTTCATACATGGAGTGGCCATTGAGTAAATTTTTCAAGTTATTTATCTTTACTAAATAATTTACAGAGGATACTTAAATCGTACATTTTCAAATGTCTGAATTAGAATTTCTGCAGGTCTTCAGAATGTGTCAGTTGTGCTATTACTTTTTAAAAATCTCTGTAGTTTGCTTTTGGAAACTATGTAGATGTAAAATTTTGCTGAGGCAAAAAAGTGTTAATCTCACAACCTCAGTATATTTCATTTTTGTTAGATACAAGTTGGGCCTGGGGTCACAGAAATATTTATTTTTGTAGAAAGCATGCCATTTCTTCATGGCTAAGCATGCTATCTTAAATATCCCAGCCACCCAGCTGTCTTCACTGATATCTTTCTACTATTGAAGAGTTTTCATCTTGGTGTTGAGTGTGCCCTTGCTTTATCAATATGCATATAAAATAACTATATACTTCACTGTAAATGTGATAGATGTATTTTCTGCATAGTTTGTCTTGCCTGTATAATTTCATATAACCTATAGCAGGAGCACATGCTATCCACGTTGAATTTCTCATCCACCCATACTTTCAAAATGTTCAGCTTCTGAGAGATAGGAAGAACAGTTTCAAAGGATGATGTAGCCCTTACCTGTATTCACTGACATTTCCAAAGGGCATGCTTCTCCGTGCTGTACATCCGGTTCCCCTCCAAGAAGAAAAAATATTCCAGGGTGCAAAACAGAGTCCACACCAGGTGACTTGTGTCAGGGATGGTCTCAACTCTCTTCAGAATGTTTTTCTTATTCTGATCTCAGCTCTTTCACATTGTAGGAGATGTGGTAAGTTTTCTTAAAAACTTGTGATATCAAGCTTTGTTAAATCATCAGGAAAACGTGGCAAAGTCTTGCTCTACAAATCTTTATGTAAGTAACAAGGATTAAAAATGAATAAAACTGAAATAGAGTTACATTCTAGAGTTTTTAATGTAGTTCTTTCAAAGCAACAAAATGTTTTTATACAGACTTTAAAAGTGTTAATACCTATAAAGTAGAATATGTAATTGATGTAATTTTTTAATTTAATGAAGCTTTATCCTGTGAGAATGATATTTTTTGCTGTATTAACCTCCTGAGGTTTTAAGGGATAGGGAAGAATTTTCCAGTGAAAGGTATTGCTGCAGGTTCCCTTTTGCTAATATTAAGCTATTTTAAACATGAGATTTTTTGTACTATAAAATCTGCTCAGGATATTAACACTATAGAAAAAAAGTTTGAAATGTTGGCAAATGCAGTTTTTATTAACAGATCTCAAAAGGATTGTTGCAGGATGGTCTTTGTAAGCTTTATATTCATTTGTTTTATATATATATATATATATATATATATATATATATATATATATATGATCTTTAGACAGATCACCTGCTCAAAGCCAGTTACTGAACACCTGCTGTGGCAAAAACTACTACTGGGTAGCGGCAACACTGAGGCTATGGCCTCCTAGTCATAATTAGGAGTAAGGGCAGGAAATCCATGTGTCCCTCTACTATTTAATATCATTTTGAGTTATAATTGGATGAGTAAATCTAAGCATAAAAACTTACAAAGAAAAAAAAAGTTAAAAATTTTCTATTAGCTGATGACTTAGCATTAATTCTTTCAAGAATCCATAATAAAAATTAGTGCAGAAACAAAATGTAAAAATAATGTCCCAAGTTTAATAGTCCTCAATTTTCCAAAAAACGGTGTAGAAAATATAGTGGAAGAGAAAGAGTTGTGTTCACTAGCATAAGAAAGATAAAATACTTACAAATAATCTGAAGAACTATGTAAAATCCATAAGAAGCAACTTTTTAAAACTCCTCAAGGCCACCAAAGTAGACTTAAACGAATGAAAAACATCTCTTCTAATTGAATAAAATAATTCCAATTGAAAAAACGTTGTTTTCTGTATATTAAATATATGGATTTAACATAAATCTAAGAGAAATATCAGTTATATGCAAGTATTTGTTGATATTTTGAGCTAGAAAAACTGGTTATAATATTAATATTAAAAAATCTGCAAACATATGCAGGAATACATTGGGAAAAACTCATTGTGAGCCAGATTTTAATAATGCTATAAAGATGCTCTTTTTTAAAATGTGGTTAATGCTGAGCATGGGTGTGATCCCAGCAACTGAGAGACTGAAGTAAGAGTATCACTGCAAGTTTGAGGCCAGGCTCAGCTACATAGTGAGTTCAAAGCCAGCCTGAACTACATAGAGACCTGTCTCAAAAAAAAAAAAAGTGGCTTTAAAAAAGTAGAAAGACTAGAAAAAGACCCAAGAAATTATCAAAGTTTAGAATCTTATAAAGCAGCCCTGGGTAAATGGTCACTTTTTGATTAACATGGTTTAGGATCATTTCTGAAATGAGCTCAAGAAAGAAGAGACTGATGGCCTCAAGTATATAGAAATCTCTTCCCAGTGTTTTTTACTGAAAAGAGTGGTAAGGAGAAAGGAATTAACTAATTGAATGTTAATATCATTTCAAGATTGTTTTCATGTGCTAAAATGCTGGCTAGAATAATAGAAGAGAGAAGAAAAAAACTGTGAGCAGATAAAGAGAAGGGGAAAAATAACAAGGCAGAGTAGGTAGGTGAGATTTTGAAGGTTCATAAGATCTCAGCCTTGAAGATTGTTAGAAGAGATATAGAATGTATTGGTTTAGATGAAGCTAGATTAGTATATTTGCTAGTGGGGACCACATAGAATTTAAGAAAACTATTGCAAATCATATCAAGAAATGATTGAATAGTAAAAATTTATCCTGCTCGAAATTTAATCAAATAAAATAATCTTAAAACAATAACTAGCAAACATCACCATTTATCGCAATGAAGTTACAGAAAAAAATACATAAAATAACCCAGATCTAATGAAGCCTTGAATCATCAAAGATAAACACATTCAGGAAAAGATAGAACAGTTAAATAAAACTATTAAGTATGGTAGAAAATCAAATAAATGTCTCATTAGGACATTAGACTTAAAAGCAGTGAAAAACTATATGGCTGAGTAAAAGCAAGTACCAACCACTGCCACCACATCTTCTAACCAATATTTCATTAATAGTTCTAATGGATGAAAAAAGAAAGGTAGTAAAAAGGAGAACCATGATTGTCTTCATTCACAGTTTACACAACAATTTATACCAAAAAAATCCATTAAATTGAACAAACATTAAAGAAAATAAATTCAACACTGTTGTTATTATGATATCAAGTAGCATTCTATAGAGTTTCTACACACTAGCAAGAGCCAACTAACAAACATTATTTAAATAAAATATACCATTCATTGTGCTATGGATTGAATGTGTACTTGCAAACTTCTTGTATTGAAATCCTAACAGTTAATGTGATGGTATTTGGAGGTGGGGCCTTTGAGAGGCAATTAAATTTATATCAGATCACATGGATGGGACCCAATAACGGGATTGGTGCCCTTATAAGAAGAAATGACTAGAGATTCCTTTCTTCCCTCTCCTACCCCCACTATGTGCAGACACAGTAAGAAGACAATTGTTGGCAAACCAAGAAGAGAGCTTTCACTAAGAACCTAATTGTGCTGGCACCATGATCTCTGACTTCCGGGCTCCAGAACTGTGAGGAAATAAACTAATAAAAGTTGCTTAAATCACACAGTCTATGGAATTTTATTATAGCAGCCTAAACAGACTAAGACACTATCATTACAAACTTAATTTAGGAAAAGTGTCTAAACAATAATTTAATACCTAAAGACTGGATTTGTAAGTTAGAGTACATTTATAAACAAGGAAATATATAGTAGTTAGTTAAAAATGAATGGACTAAAGATATGTGTGTCAATATGTATTATTTTTTAAATTTGCCATCTCAAGAGAAAAAGCAAGTTATAAAAGAAAATGTACAGCATTACAGGACTTATGTAAATCTAAAAAGCAAGACAATAGAATGTATTGCTATGGATGTATACTAGCTGAGTATGAAACACAATTTTATAAAAGATCCACATTAGTCCTATTATAAAGTTTGCATAAAGATAGAAAGTAAGATGCCTCAGCAGCTTCCACTGTATTAGTAATATTTAATTTTTCTAATGTGTCATAAACATTTTGGACAAACGTTAGTGTTCATAAAATCTGTTTGATATGTGTGTGTGTATATACATATATATATATATATATATATATTTAAGTGTCTGTTTTATTTTCCTCTATAGATCTTGCTTGCTTAAAATCTTTCAGAGTTAAGAAATTTTTAAATAGGAAAGAAAGTCTTTCTTTCTGTTCTGCGAATTGAACCCAGGGCCTCACACACTCTAAGCAAGCACTCTACCATTGAGCCACATACCCAGACCAAAAAAGTTTTAATTGAAATATAACTCAGATTGTGGGAAAGGAGGGAGCGTGGAGAGTGGAGGTGTGAAAGGAAGCAAAAATTATCAAGGCGTGGTATGTATATATACAAGTTCCCCAAAATAGATGTAATTATTATGTCTCACAAACATATACTAACAAAAAATAGAAATTTGTAAAACAAATTACTATCGATAGATATCTTTGAGGAAATGAATGTGAGAGTTACAGAATACATAGGGTAAGAAAGATTTCTCACTTTATACATTTGGGTACTTTAAATTCTTACAATGTGATCATTTGTTGCCTTTATAAATATACTATTTCTTCATAATGATTATGCTTCCTTGAAAATTTGAGATAAATCACACAACCTCTTGGCCATTGTTCAGTTTGAATGATTTGGCTGATCCTCATTAGATATTCTTTTAAAGACCTCTGTGTGTCACCCTCATTCAATAAAAAACCCTTAAGTTGCTTCCTCATTCCATTTATGGTACACTTTTTCTGACCTATTCTGGGGCTGCTAGAAATTTTCTATTCTCATAAGAGTCTGACAAGGCCACATTCATTCTGCCCTTTCACACTCATTGTCATTTAAAGGTCAGGTTGTGTCAAACTCATGCTCATTTGTTTTACCATATGCTATCTGAAATCACATAAGCCTGAAAAGCCTGAAGCCTAGGACATAAGGTGACAGATAAAAATTTAAAGGAAAAAAACTGTATAATTTTTATGAAACTCATTTTCATATATTCAATTCAATGTGAAAATTAAAATGAAAACCTGATAGCCATTTATTATGACACAATTAATGGTGTTTTTTATGTGAGATAGATTCATTCAATTATGAGTTTAACAAATACTAAAGACAGCCTCCTAAATGCCACCATGTTCTTGGTGTTAAAGAGACAATGCTGAACAAAAAAATTCCCTTTCTTCACCCACCTGACATACTACTGGGGATAAGGAGATTACCAACAAATGATTGGATATGCCAGATTGTGATGGGAAATATGGAAACCATCAAACCAGAATGGGAAGTATAAGAGGAATGCATAGATGAGCAGTGTTATTATTTACAAAAAGTAGTTGTAAAATGCTTAATTTATGCACTGACAATAAAGCAGAAATTGAAGAAAGTGAAAAAAGCTTTCTTCAAAGTGTCCCAAACAGAATAACTAATGTTTATAATGAACTTATGAGAAAAATACTATGATTATATACAAAGAACAATAAGTGACACGTCTGCAGAGTATAGAGTGAATGGAGAGTGTAGCAAAGATATCAGAGAATAGTAAAGGTCTATATTGTAACCTTGTATGAAGTGTTTTTAGACTTTTATAAGTATATTTGGCTGTTACATTGAGGATTTCAGAAGAAAAGAATAGAGCATAGAGATGGTGAAAATAAGAAGCAAGTGAGGAGGCAAGAGAAAACATGAGTTGGCAATAAGATATTTGACAGTGAAAGAAAAAATAAAAACAAAGATAATGTACAATTATCTGTTTCCTTCTATTATAGTATTTTGGATGAAATTTATTTTGATTAGCCATGGAGTTGAATCTATTTACTTTACTTTTATACCATGATATTTACATAATTTTAAATTATAATGAAATGACTTAGTTTTCAGTGTGTAATTTAAAGTGTAAATAGTTTAAAGTATTTTTAGTCTAGAATTACTAAGGCCATGCAATGTAGTATTTGGGGGCTCTACTACTTATTTTTCCATTTGTTAGAGTAAATCAACAATTATGAAGGAATACCACAGTCCAGGCCATATTTGAAGAACTACAGTAGTGCATTATGATTTGGGTGTTAGGAGCCTTAATGTTCTATTAGGGATTGTTGATCCAAAGCACCACCTCTGCTTCTTGTTATAAAACACCTGGCTCTGTACTTGGTGAACAGCAGCCTAGAATTGTTGCAACTACCATATTTCATTGGGTATGATTTAGAATTCATCATTTCCTCTCAAAAGCACAATTGAGAAATAAAATATATTAAATAGAATGAACCAAAAATTATAAAGCTAGTTGATAGCTCCAGACTTATTTTCTAAGTGGGGACACCACAATACAGGGAGTTGTCAGATCTGAAATATTTAGAAAATGAATTGTAAACATTTACATTCATGAAAATACATTCAAGAGTGATTATTTTCCCCAAATAGCTACTTTTCCTATGTTCTATTTACGTAAAAGGTAGCTTGCTATCTGTCTTCTGAAAATAATGATCATTTGTGTCAGCTTTCCTTGCAACTAAGTGTGATTAGGTGACTCAGTACTAGCCAATTAATATAAAAAGTGATATGAGCAAATTTTAGCACATGCTCTTAAAAAGAATAGATACGATTTTTTTCTCTTTTTACAACTTTTTCTGCTTTGGAGGATGACATAGCTCTATGAACAATGTGAATAAGGTCAACATCCTTGAGATTGACAAGTAAAAGATGGAAGGCAACTGAGTAGAGGATAACCTAACCTGAGTAGAGGATATCCACTTGGAATTTGGGGTGGGAGAGTAATGAAGTTTGTCATTTAGGTAAATATTATTTTTGGATCTCTGATGTCCTACCTCATACACACAATTTTAAAATACTTCCATTTAGAAGTTGTCATGAAGGAAGGTTACCTCTGTAACAATGGTACTTTTCAGTTGCTTTCCTCTTTAGCTATACATTCTTCAATAAAAGAGTAAGTATTGATATTGCAATGAAGACTTCAGAATGTCCAATTGATGTTTCTCCTGGTGAGTTTCATTTTATTGTTGTATCATTTACTATTAATAGTTGGATTGTTACACATCATTATTCAGTTGAATACCCTTTTAATTTATTAATCTTTACTTCTGTCAGAACTAGAAGTTAAAGACTCTATAGCAAATACAGTTCAAATTTCACAAAGCTTTTATTTTAATAGAAAAGAAAGATAATTTTAAAATTATGGACCGGAGATTTAGTTCAGTGGTTTCGCCACCTCCTGCACAAGCACAAGGACCTGAGTTCGATCCCCGGTATGAGGAAAAAAAAAAATTATCTTATATGTTTCTTTGTATATATGTGTACACACATATGGATAAAGCCAGAGGAAGTCTTCCAATCGAGAGAAATAAGGAAGGAGAAAATGATATATAGGTGTTACTCAGGTGAAGAAAAGAAAGCTAATCAAAGTTAGATCAGACAGTCAAAAAGTCTGAGATAAGATAATATTTGAAGAACCTGAGCACAGAGTACAAAGGGCAGACTGGTGAGATGAGCTAAGGAAAAAGAAAAGGATGAGGTCTAGAGAATGTTGCAAGCCATAGGAAGTGGTTATGAGAAATGATGACTTTCATTAGACTGTGAGTATTAGACTGCAGAATATGTGACCAGGTTACAATGTGACCAGATGGAGACAGTATCTAAGGCAGGGAAACCAACTTGTGAAGTTTAAATTAGAGATAATGGTGTCCTAGATCTGAGTAGTGGTAATAAAATTTGGGAAAGAAAATCATTCAAGAACTATTTGCATGAGAGAAGCCACAGGTCTTCATTACCGATTAGATGAATAATGAGAAGGAAAGAAAAAATTCCAGATACCTGAGAAACAGTGAATTTTAGATTTTAGTACAATCCAATTAGATTAGAGAGACCAAAGAAGGAAAAACTGGGGAGGAAAAATAGTATGTTCCCTTAGACATGTTGAGTTACAGCTGCTTGTGGAGTCATTCAAAAAAGACTTCAAATTATATGGATTTATAGTGGCACCAAAGTTCCCATTACTCTTTCACTATCATTCAATATCCAATTACATATGAGGAACAAGCAGTCAGATAAAGTCAATCAAGTTTTGTGTTTTTTCCATTCAAATGAAAAAGAAAGTTCATGAGGCAAGTGTGTTTAGGGTACTAAAAATAAAGAGCAAAATAAAAAATTGTAGAATATAGAATATATTGAAAGGGAAACTAAGATTGGGTGTTTGTAAGTAGATAGGAAGAAATGAGAAAACTACAAGTCGACTTGTCAATTAGATTGATGAGGTAGTCTTATAAATAATTGAAAGGGAGATTAGAAAGAAGCCTATTGTCTGAAAACAGTTTTACATATTTTTCTTTAATTTCAGAGGTAGGGCAGTTCCAGGAAACTTTACAGGAATTACACCCACACACATAGGAGGCTGTTATAAAATGGAAGATAAATTCATTTGACATAAAGAGGTTAAAGAAAGAGAGATTGGGATGTTGGGTAAATCTTAGGATGATTGATAGGAGGACTTGGCAGAGAAAAGAAGCCTGGGAGCCAGATATGGATGCTTTTAGTGGCCAAGAAGTGAGCACCCAATCAACAGACCAAGCCTGGGAGGGGATAAAGTACTAACAAAATAGCAAATACATTTACATAAGAGTGAAGAAGTAATAATTTAAACTAAATGTGGGAATCATAAATAAGCCTACCAACTGCACATTAATTCCAAGAGGGTCACTTTTTTCTCAAGAACATCACAGCAAGTGTTATTCTCAGAGGAGAGTCAAGTTCTGAGAGTATAATGGAAAGATGGTGCTAGAGACAAACAGTGGAAATTTAAGTTTAAAGAAAAATACTATTTTTAGATAAAAGAGAGGACAAGAAATTATAACCCAAAAAGCTTTATTCTGATCAGTAAGCAACTTAAAGAGATTTAGCATATTGTATTAAACTTCAAAATTATTAAAAAAAAAAAAAAACCCTCAACAGGATTAGCAACTTTAGGCAGATCAGAGCATATATACAGGAGAAAATCCAAGAAACTATACAAAAATCCCTAAAGCATGCCACCATTTCCTATGGTTTTCTCAGATCTGTGTTTATCCTAATGCCCTTGGCAGCGTAGTGAATCCTTCCCTTCCCCAGTCCACCCAGCAGAGCTTCTGGAATATTTTCCATTACAGCTTGTATTTTGTCCTTAGCCAGCTCAAAAACATTCACTGTTACTCTGTGGGCTAGACATAGCAAAACTTTAAATGTCCTAGCTAGGCTATTCATGATTAAACCAAAGAGTTTTCCAGCTGCTATGAATTGGGGAAAAGCAAGGTCAGGGGGAAAAACTGTCACTTGGGTACCCTTCACAATGATGAAATGGATGAGCTGGATCATTTAGTTGTTTAGCAGCAATAATTACAGACATTTGTAACAGTGTATGACAATGAGGTTTTCCATCATGTCATATCAACTGTTAGGCCTTGAAGAGGGAGTAAATTATTGCATTTTCATCAGCATCTTGTTGGTATGCAGCAGGGGGTTAATGCTCAGATTGCTCTTCAGATGTTGAAAGCATCTGTAGAAAAGGCAGCTGGCAGTACACAGGCCACTAAGAAGTGTGATAAAGTTTTACATTCAACCCAACAAAATTAGATATGTCAACCAAATGTTTGCTATTACTCTATATTGCCTGATTTGCATCTTACTGTACCACATGTCAGTATCATTCCCAGTTGACTTTCCCTGATCATGATCATTGACAGTGAATTCAGCAATATGCAGCACATAATTATGGGGCAATTTCATGGGCAGAGAGTTTTTGAAAAGTAAACAGGAAAGTGGGACAAAGGTTGATATAAAATTTAATTAGAAATTATTTCTTTTATTATCCTAGAGTTAATTTGAGTAACTCATTTTAAGGTAAAACCATGAAATGTGTGAGGAAGAATTTAAAGGTTACAAATAAATGATCAGCTTCTGGTTCTGTCAAGAGAAAAGGCATGGTGTCCTGAAGAAGCCATTTGTTAATAAAGTGTATGTTTCTTAAAAGGTGTATATATATTTAAAGAATTTAGCTGGATACTTATATGAGCTCTCTTCCTCTTCGTGTAGGTTAGAGGATTCAAAAAGATAGAAGGTAAACATCATGCCAAAATGTTCACTCAAATCAATCTCTCACTATCTGTGATAGTTCATTTTAGTCTCAACTTGAGCAGATTAACAACACCTCGTGGATTCATGGAGCACAGTTCTGGGTGTGTCTGTGGACAAATGACATGCAGTCCATAAACTGAGGAGGGAAGACCCATTTGGGACAGGGTGGCACCAACCAGCAAGCTTGTGGATTGGGTGGGATAAAAAGGCAAAGAGGGGTTCCCTTTTACTTCTTCAGAGGATCTGCAGTCTTCACTATCACCTTTGACATTCCTCCTCAGTTCCTTCAGGCTTCCAGCAAAGATTCCTTAGCCTTCCAACACAGACCCTCTGGCTTTCTAACAGGGACTTCTTACAGCAGACTCTGCACTGAATTCCAAGACTTCAACTTTTGATTGGATCCTCCAACTCTGCCATGTACAGATGGCCAATTTGTATTCTTCTACCTCTGATGCCTCAGGCAGCCATTACAAGCCTACTTAGTAAATCCTTTATATTAAATCTGTTCTTCTAATGAGCTCTAACCAATATAATGTCTCTAACAACTACAGGGTGAATATCATAGTAATCAGATCATCATCACCTTCCACAAATTGTCCAAGTCTGAAGAATTTTGAGTTAATGACATATTTATTCAGGATTACATTAGACCCGTAGTAAAGCACTCCATATTGACACCGCGACACAAGAGCATGAGGTATAACCAAGAATTGAGTTTCTCAGATAACTGAAACTATACTACTGAAACAAGTTTAAGAAAAATATTTGTTGACTAGGTGATGCATAGTAGAGTCAATGATTGGTACTTATCACAGTAATAACTTAGTTTGAATTTTGATATTCTTACACTGTAAAAGAGCATGGAATCAAAGATGAGTTAAGGCACACTAGCTTAGTAAAAGCGTGATCCATAATTTGAATCTAGTTCTACTAGTACTAAAATTCATACACTTTCTACTAAACTTCCATCCTCCAATTGAAAAATACATAGAAATAAAAAGTAAAAGGGTTTTAAAAAAAATATTAGGTCTGAAAAGCACTATTATGCCAGTATAGGATAAAGAGCTGTGTCATACATACATAAAATAAATTTAGAATCTCATGACCTAGTTTATCTCAATAATATAATTTATAAAGCTTTATATTAAATAAGCTATCATTATGGCTACAGAATCATAGCAAGTATGGGTTTCTTATAATTATTAGAAAAATTAGTTTCTTGATAACTTTTAAAATGAATTAATGTGAACAGCAGTTTTCCTATCTATAAGGTATTGATATTTGCAGCAATGTTACTATATTTATAACAAATCAAGTCACAGAATTTATGGATCCTTTCAATGTGACATCTATTGTAATATTCACTTATCAGCCAATTTAGGGAGCGTTGCACAATCAAAAAGAATTTTTAAGTGGCATCCTTTTTGTTTTTAGCTTTTGCTTTCTGGGAGTCTTTGGGGATTTTACATTTACATGTTACACTTTAAAAAGTAAGTGGCATAGGAATATTTTAAAACTTATTAATGATAAAGAAGGAAAACAGCTATTGACAAGTGAGGATAAGCACTCACCATATGGATTCTAACATTTTAATTATTTTGTTCTTTTTCTTTTTAAAGAAACTCTTAGGGATAATAATTTTTCAACTAATTAAAGACCAGCTGCTACTTAGCAAGCCAGACACCCAATTAGGAATCTGAAACCTGCTAAACAACCTTTACTGTCAGCCAGCTAGCTGAATCACCTCCTGTCACTGGCATGGAATTGATTATTTTTTGTTTTGTTAAATGCATGGTGTTGTCACACAAACTGAATCTCCAGAATGTTTTTCTTTCAAAAAAGTTGAACAATCTGACATCCTGTTGAGTCTCATTTTTTTTGGATGAGGTTGAGCTCTATAGAGAGGTCTTTCATCTATCTTTATAAATATAATTATATAATGGCTCTGGAGAATTATATTTTGCAGGAAAAAACACCCCTCAAAATCCAGAAGGTAACCACCTACAAGAGCTTATACTTAGTAATTGACAGTGAGATAATGATACGTGAAATGGTTTTCATATATGCAGGGAAAATATTACAAAAAGAGGTAAATATATTTCTACTCATGATAAAGAAGTTTGGTTTTATATGTTCATGATTCCTATTATTTTTCTGGCAGGAATTGTAAATAATGAAAAAGAGGTGCTAAAATAAATTTTAGAAAAACAAACATTCAAAATACAGTTTCATTGTATATACTATTTTTTTCCTGCTGTGAGAGTTCAAAATTCTTTCTCTTCATTAAACAAATGAAATATTTCAAACTGAGAGAGGAAACATTATATTTAGCACTGATGGTATTGAAAGTTTTAATTAAATATAATGTTCAAGAAGTTTTTCCTCACTATTTTAAGTAGCTGGTGCTGTTTGAAACAGACTCCAATAAGTAAACATAGAAAACTGGAATCCAAAGATAATTGATCATGTACAACAAATTGATGTATACTTTGATTTGTAAAGAAAATTCAGAATTTTCTCTTAGGACTGCCAATGCCTGATGAATCTCTAGCTGTCAGACAGCTTAGAAATAAGCAAAGGTGCAGATTGAGTCACATTGTTAGTTGCATTGAATCGTCCTTAATGCCCTAGAGAAGGTAATCCTACCCATAGGGGTGTCAGACCACACAAGGGGTATGATATTCACCCATTGTTTTGTTTGCCCTGGCAGTTTTTTTGTAGCCCTGTTCCTGTGCTCCAAGCACAGTGTGTGTTCAATAAACATTGTAGATTATCTGCTATTACATCTGCTGTGAATGACAATGAGTCTGACAGGCCTGCATTCAGGGCTTCTCTCGCAGTTCTCTCAAATGATAAAGACATCACACTGAGTATCATGGGACTGGAAGTATTAAAGCTCTCAGCGGAATATTAGCTCTTGCTCCAAAAGCCTGGAGTTGGTTTTCCAAAGTTCTGATGAGGAGTGAGGATTTACTGGGGTCCTTCTCCAGGACCATGCTATGGATAAAGGACATTTTCTTGAACAGAGAATTTATACTACCTCTTAAACTAGAAATTGAAATTGTCTTTGTCAGGTGAGTCAATAGGGAAGGCAACAGCAACTGGAAGTCAACATTTATTTCACAATTCTCCATATCTCTACAATACTGTCATAGCAATTTTCTAAAAGGCAGATTGAACTATGTCACAATTCTGCTTAAACACTTTAATGGCCTTTCACTGCCTGCAAGATCACTTTCAGAGGTGTTGGCATGGCAGAATAATCTTTCTGTAAACCAGCACTTGTCTACTTCTTTTAGATCTCTTATCTTATATAGATTTCCATGAATAATAATATACCATTTATTTGTCATTTATTTTATGTTAAGTGCTCATTTTGTAGTTTATGTATTTATGCTAATTTAATGCTAAAAATAACTCTATGAGGTACATACAGATTGAACATTCCTAATTACAAGATCTGATATCCAACCTACTCCAAAATCTAAAAGTTTGTGTGTACTAATATGATGACACAAATGGTTAATTCCATACCTGACCTTAGGTAATGGCTCACTCAAAATGCAGTACACTAAAACTATTGTAAAAATTACTATAAAAGTACTGTATAAAATTAATTTCAGTGTATGTATACAAAATATATGTGAAAGAAAAATGAGTTTTATGTTTTGACCTCGATTCCATCCTCAAGAGATCTCATTATATGTATATATAATCCAAAATCTTAAAACTGTTACCAGGTTCTGGGGTGCCACTCTGTTCTTCTTGTCCTGAATAAAGAATTGGAGAAAACAAGCACAAAAGGTAGTGGGGTTTTACATTTACTAAAGGTAAAAAAGAAATATACTCTGCACAGTATATGGGCCAATTAATGGAAGAAAAGAAGTACATTCTGCAGGGTGAGAGTGAACTACTGTGAAAGAGAAAGCCCAATGGCCAAGAGCTTAATGGCAGCCATCTTTTATATCTAGCACCCCACTGGTTGACATCAGTTCTAGGCTATCCTATCCAAAACTTGCTTGAGTTCTCATGAGAAGAATTAAAGCTAGCACTTTCTGATTGGTTCCAGGTGCAGGGCTTAGGCACATGTCTCCTGTATCTCCATGAGTGACAGGTCACACCCACTTGTCCAGCTGTTTCTCTTTGCCATAATCTCCTGCCTCAAAATAACCCAAAATCTGAAACACTTTTGGTTCCTAGTTTTACTTCTGGTAAAAGACACTGAATCTGCTTTCTGTATTAAAATCTCTAGTTTTAAAAGATGAAGAATGTATAAAGGAGAGAGTTGATTTTCCCAAGACCATATTAAATAGGATAGAAGAAATAAAGTTAGAAAGGAGACAAGGAAATCAAAAATTGTTAAATTGCATTTTAAAGAAAACTATAGCTTCAGAACACAAGCCTGGTTCATTAACTTTTTTTCCTTCTCCCAAAACAGCAAACCTGGACAACTCCCTTTCAGCTATAAATGGGTGTGACCATTCCCTTTTACTTGCAGAAAGTCCTCTTTCACCCAGGAAGGGACCTCCCTTTTGTCATTTCCCATAGGAATAGCTCACTAAGGATGGGCCATCCTCTTCCACCCTGTAAGACTAAGACTAAGATGATAGATTATTGAATTCCACAGATTCCCACCTCCCAAAACACATAAAAGATCCCCAGTTCCCATTTCTTTCAGCACCTGCACTCTGATTTTGAGTGTATTCTGCATCTCCCTCTAAGAAATCCTTCTTATGCCTCTTTTACTGACACATCCTGAAAATTCTTTTTCCATGACTGGAGTCAGTGAACCTGCAAACTTATTTTAAAGGGGTGGACTGAATTCTTTATTTCAGCCATGGTACCCTCAGACCCTGCCCCTGACAATATGGCTAGTGAGTTTCTACCCTACATCCATCCAAATTCATATTCCTGACCATCATGCCATGTCCCCATTTGGTTACAAATCTCTCTCCGTGCTTTTACAGTGTTATTCCCCGCATCATGAAAGTCCTTCCTTTTCTTAGATGATTAGACTCAGCATTTAAGACTTAGGAAAACAGTTTATTTCCTCATAAATCAATGTCTGACACTGCCACTGGACTGGCTCTGGGGAGGTTCCTGAAGCTAAGATGAGGAATTTAACTCACCTTAAATATAGAATGGTTGATGGTTCACTGACTTCCATCATAGAATAAGAATTTTCAGGATGTATCTGTAAGAGGCAGAGAAAGGCTTTATTAGTCAGACATTTTAGAATACGCTTAAGAATACACTCAAGATCTCGGATCCTTGAGAAAGAAATACACTATAGTATGAAATTGGGAGTATGTATGTGTTTTGGGCAGTAGAAATCTGTGGAATTTGATAATCTATAATCTTGGTCTTCGTTTGATGAGTGAGGAGGATGGTCCACCTATGGTAAGATAATGGTCTATTCATAGAGGAAAGCTTAATTTATAGGTGAAAATGTGTTCTAATTCGCAGGAGAAGGAGGACCATTTTCAAGTGAAAAAAAGAATGGCTAATCAATTTGTACGTGAAAGGAAATTTCCTAAGCTGCTTATGTTTTGGAAGAAGAGAAAGAAAAGCGTTTACAGCTTGTCTCCTGAAGCTGCAGTTTACATTTTTAATAATTTAATTTTCCTTGTCTCCTTTCTGTTTAATTTTATTTCTTCTATCCTACTTCATCTCCCCACTTTGAGACTGATACTTCAAGCCCAAGGGGCATAACACATTTTTTGTCATAAAGGTGCATTAAACATGGTGTGTCAAACCCAAGTTTATTCTTTAGAATATTTCTATTGATGAATTATTAATTTTATGAGTTTTATTATATTGAACAATGAGTGTTTAGCAGGAAAATAATCACAAAATTCGAGTATTAGAGTATTACATTTTAATAGTTATTGAATGTTTATAAAAAAGCATCAGAATTTTCAAAATCGACTGTTTTTGGTGTACAAAGTCTAAAAAAGAGCATCAGAAATAAAAACCTATTTGAACTACAATGCAAATACCAATAGCACTCTACAAAAGAAATAATGTGTACTTCAATTATCACATCTAAGGCAGTCATCATACATGACAACAGCATTTTCTATAAACACATATTGCTTATACTGACAGCACATGTATTTTGCTTTCCTGGCCTTTTTGTAGGACATATTTGACATCTCATTGTGCAGTTGACAGGAACGTTATACAATGTGTAGTTAACAGGAACATAAAATATCAGTAAAATAAAGTATTAAGTTCTTAATATTAAAATATTAAATTCTTAATTGTACATTTAGAATAAACATCAACGTTTTCACAGCAGCTCTGTACTTGCTTACAAAACCTAAAAGATAACATCAGAAATAAATTCCTATATGAACTACACTGAAAATACTGATAGAACTGTACAAAATAGTCTTTGCTTTAATTGTCACTCCCAAGGCAGTCTTCACACATGAAAATTTCATGTTCTATACACAAGTATACTTACACTGATAGCACATATATTTTGTTTGCCTATCCTTTCTTATAGGCCCAGTTGACATCTTTTATATTTTCCTATTGTTGTAGTAAGTCTTTGGGATGCTGCACCTGCCTGTTCACCTATTTGCTCACCAGTGCACTTCACAATTTTTTTGCATAGTTCCCTGGGAAGAAACATTTTGTTTTTTCTCTGCTGTAAATAATCTATTATGAGTTCCAATCTCAATCCTCTAAGAAAATTTCTACATGTTACTTTGCACTTGTTATTTTCTTTGTGAACTATCAAACTATGCCACACATGTTTAGGACTGAGTAAAACATAACTATTGGCTAATGCATTGTGTTCCAAGTGACATCATTGTTGCTGCATAACTCATGAACAACATCTACTCTGCCTTTTGTTTTGTTATGTAGTTTCCATCTCAGGCCTCCATAGTATTGAGGTTTTCCTATCAGTATTTCCAGCTTGGTGCAATATTAACATCAGCACTAACAGTTTGGTTTTCTTTGCTATATAGGAGGCCAATGTAAATCTTTCTAAAATCTAAAGGTTGTAATATACAATTCCCTGTTTTGAAATTTCAAAACATTTCATTTAGAATTTCTGTTTTTTTCCTGTATTCTGGTCAACTTGAATTCTGTTAGCAAATATAACATCAATTGGAAACTGGTTACCCAATTGTTGTGAAACCTCAGGCAATTTTGAAGGAAACCAAAATTTCCTCAGTGTCATTGTTGTTCTACAAACCTCAAGCCCACACCCATCAAGTCATATACATTCCTGTGATTATCATGAGAAAGCCCTGTTAAGTACAGAAGACCTATGAATAGTTTCAGTTCAGCTAGTGAGGTGTCATACTAAATACATCTTTGAGTATGGCTATTGGTGCATACGAAACATTTTACTTGTATTTCGGCCTTTGTGTATTTCACAGCATATTTTAGCATTTCATCTGTAACAATTTCCAACATTGAATGGCAGTGCTGGCATTCTGTCCAATAGGTTTCACCCCTGCCAAGGTCCTCACTATATTTTTGGACCTTGTTCTAACATTGGATTATTCTATTTGGATACATGACCATTTTGCAACATTTCAACTAGTCAAATGTACTCTCACTTTGCTGGGTTTTTTGTTACTGAATCAAGGAGGTCTGCGCTCCTTGTGTCTGTATCAGTTGATTCTTGCTCCATTTCACTGTCACAGGAACTTGGCTCATATAGCCAACATTAAAGTTGTTGTCATCGTCATCATCATCATCATCATCATCATCATCCACCCACACCACTCTTCTGTTATGAAAACATGTATTTTACCATAATGGATCATCTTCATCATCCATGCATGAGTAATCTGATAATTCACATTTGATCTCTTCCAAAACTTGCAAATCTGTTTTTTCAGGTCCCAGTGTACTGAATCTGGCTACTACCAGAAAAATCAAAAGAAAATTTTCTAAAACCAAATCCTAGAGTGGTGTGGGTGTGTTATACCCTGTGTGATGCTCAAATATACATATGCAAAACCTGTTAGGCAATGTGTGTGAAAATTGCAGTTTGACACCTTTGTACAGGTGCACACACCTTGCTGATTGTCATACAGTGTGGATAACCATGAAGATTATTTCCTATATTCCTCAGGGCAAGGTACTGAGATGCACAGCCAGCTACTATTACACTAAAGTAAAAATTTATAGTAGAAAAGTAAGGGATGTGTTTGTGAAACCCAGTGTTATGCTCATTGGATTGGGGTGCAGAAGGGCCTAAGTTCCACCTTCTTATTATCTGTTTCAGGCTGAGGAGGGCTCCCTGCCTAGCCAGGGATTAAAAGTCTCACCCTGACTGATCTAAAGGTAACAAAGGAAGGTAGTTATTTTTGGTTGATGAATCATTATCTTTTGATAGTCTGGAAAAGAAGACTAGGACATTAGCAAGTTATTGATGCTTAAATTTTATTTTATAACCATGTAAGACCACCAGGAACAAGGTATATAAAGCTAGAATGCTGATAATGCTCAGATAGGAAAACAAGGCATGGAAAAGCTGGCTGGGGAAGTAGGTGTGACCTGTTAATTACAAGATCCTGGACACAACTACAGAACAATTCCCAAAGCCTTGGATTTGGACTTCTCACAAGAACTGGAGCAGTTTTCAATTGGATAGCCTAGATCTGATGTCAGCCTGAGGACTAGGATCCCAGCACCACCTCTCAGGGCCCATATGTGGAAGTTCTCACAGGTTTCCTGGAGATTTGAAGCCAGGAAGAGCTTGTTACTGTGGCTTTTCCTTGTAGTGTCCAACCCTGATTTCTCCAGAGTGTTCTTTTATCTTGATTTTTCCACTTTTACTAGGTCCAAACTTGCTCTGCAGAGCCATTTTTACCCTTACTTTTCACTTTTACTTTCTCAAATAAACTTGACCATTGCTTTTTTCTCATTTTGTTCAATTCTTTGATTGGAATCTAACTCAATTGGTATTTACCTTAAATTGGAATCAAAACAACTTGGAATCTAACTCCAGAGGGAGAGGAAAGCAACCCATCACCTGGTAACATTTAGTTGGTGAACCACTTTTTGTTTTTGGTACCAGGGATCAAACTCAGAACCCTGCACTTGTAAGGCAGGTGGCGACACCACTAAGCCAGATCCCTAGCTCAGGTGAACCACTTTTAGAAGCAGGCTACCAGGTAACAGTGGTAGAGGTCAGTAGCATTTGACATAAGCTTTTTATCTTTAATAGTGACCTCAATTTTGAAGTGCTTACCTAAACATAACAGTTGGAGTTTAAGAGCATACAGATTTTTCCATTTTTTAAATAAGCAATTTAATGTCCTTCTATTTTAATTATAACAATTATAAATGAATCACTTAATTTTTTATTATAGTTTTCAACCTGTATCTGGCCTTTACTTTTTAGATCTGAAGAATTTGAATTCAGATCTGCCTATGCCTATTGTGCAATATGTTGTTTAATAATAAAGCCTTGCAAAAACATTAGTAAAGCCAGGCATGGTGGTAAATGCCTGTAATTTCAGTTCTTTAAGAGGGAAGAGAATTGCAAATTTGAGCTCAGCCTGGGCAATTTAGCAAGAATCTGCCTCAAAACAAAAAATAAAATAAAAACTAAGGATGTAGTTTAGTGTAAAAGCCCTAAATTAATTCAATCCCTAGTACCAGAAAGAAAGAATTGAGGGAGAGAGGGAGAGGAAGGAGAGGGAGAGGGAGAGAGGGAGAGAGAGAAAGAGAAAACAAAGAAATTACTAAGGATTCCAAGATGGTTACAATGGAGCATTAAATTAAGTGTGGAACTATTTGAAGCATGAATACCTGTGTGACAGCACCCTGGCAAGAGCTAACAGGAAGATCAGTAAATGTTTACCCATTAAACATGTTACTTGCTTTAGAGGTGAGGTATTTAACTCAATATCTTAATATTGAGTTATTTTTGCCTTCCCAGATTACATTTCATTGATTTGAAATGCTTATTGTATTTTAAAAGGTCTGTTTATTTAACTTGCTTATTTTATTTATTATTTTACATTATGTTCCTAAGTACTATTGAGACAGGAGTTAATGATTCATGAGTTAGGATTCTAATAGGCAGTAAAGCCAGTACCTCTAAAAATGGAGCTGGGAAACCCAAAATGGAGTCTGCTGAGTCAGCAACCTCCAGGTTAAAACGTGTCATCTTATGAGTAAAAGTGATTCTCCTGTATATAACACTAGATATTTCAATGATTTGGAATTCAGTCCCTCAGTTATATCTTTAATATGCAAAGTTATTAATTATGTGATTGAATAAAATGTAATTATCTGTTTAGAATATCTCTACAAACTTACCATTATATAACTTCTACTAAAATAATTGCAAATCTAAAAATTTCATTTCTCTTCGGACAGACCATTGGGAAGCTCTATCTATTAAAGATTAATAGTGATCCACAAATATCTGTCTGTGGGACTGCATAACTCTCTAATCATAAAACGCCCCTAGCCCCAACTGTGATTGAATGTGAGTAAATAGATAAAGATGCTTGTTAGTTCCCAGACACTAGATAAGATCTGTATCAGCCATAAGGTCCCAAAGTAAATTACTCAACTCTTTGTTGGAAACTGATGTTCCGGACATCGCTATCTATAGAACAATCTACAAACATCTGCTGACCATCAGTACGTGTCAGCTGACCACTAACCTTTGTTCCTCTTCTGTAAATTTCGCCTGTTAACTTCCCCTGCAACCCCCTGTAAAAAGAGCCTCGGACTCTGGGCTAGTCGCCTCTCTAAGCTACTTTGCTTTGGGAGTGCCGTCTGGCCAGACTAATAAAAGTCTGTTTTACTTTCCAACTTGTCCGGCGTGTTCTTTCCTGGGTGTTCTTCACTGCACTCAGCTCCTCAGAGCATTGGTAAGGCCCTCGGTCTTACATTCTGGAGGCCCAGCGAGATCCCCGGGTAGGAACCCCCGGTTCGGCTGAGACTCCATGGCGGGATCCAGCAGGAGACTCTCAGGCATAGACCTCAGAAAACCTCCAGAGGTAAGCTTTCAGCTGGTTGAAACCATTTGTTAAGTCAGGAGTGAGGTGGCTGACGAGCTGGGAAGCCTCCCCTGACCCTGAGGTTCCTGACGAGTAACAAGGGAAGATTTAGTTTCATTTTGTCCTGGCGCCGGTTCGTCTTGTCTTTTGTATGTTAATGTTGTGCCTGTTGTGTGTTTGATTTTACATTTTTTTTTCCAATACTCATCAGGAACAGAGTAATGGGAGGAACCTGTTCTACTGGGTCCACTCCGCTTGACTGCTTTCTCACTAATTTTAAATTGGCTTTTTCTTCAGAACAAAAAGATGAATATGGGGTGAAATTTTCTCGTGGAAAACTCCACTCCTGGAATGGCCAGCTTTCGGGGTGGGATGGCCAGCCGAAGGGACTTTTGACCCCAGTGTTTGCCAGGTGGTTTGGGACAAAGTCACTGGTCATCCTGGCCACCCAGGCCAATTTCCCTACATAGACATCTGGGTTCAGGGTTGTGGGAAACCTCCGGCTTGGCTGCAGCGCTGTTCCCTCTGAACAGACACTCGCATTTTAGTTGCTGCCCCGAAAGGGCCCTGGGAACTTAAGCCCCAGGCTCCTAAGCCAGTTCTCTCGCAGGAACCTGACCCCCTGGATCCCTCAGGAGGGCCTCTGCCCTATGTGGAATCCTCCACCCCCTCAGATGGCTCCCGCTCTAGACCCCGCAATCCTTCCCTTCCTCCATCTGTTCAACCTTTGGCTCCTACTCCTCTCCCTGAGGAGCCTCAGTCCCTGGACTCTGTGACTTCTCCCCCCCACACACATGAGCTGGGGCTGTTTATGGACCTTGTGAGGTCCCCACTGGGGAAATTAGTTCAGGCCCTCTCTTGCCCCTTTGGGAGACAGAACAAGGTCACTATGTTTATATCTCCTTCACTACCAGTGACTTATATAATTGGAAACATCAAAATCCTCCCTTCTCAGAGAAGCCCCAAGCCCTAATATCTCTCCTAGAGTCTATCTTCCATACTCATGATCCTTCTTGGGATGATTGCCAACAACTCCTCCAGGCCCTTTTGACCTCAGAGGAGAGGGAAAGGATCCGGGGACAAGCTGTGAGGTTGGTACTAGGTGGACCAGAAGGCCCCCTAGATGACCAACAGCGAGCCCATCTGGAAGCACAGCTTCCATCCACCCAACCCCGCTGGCAAACTAATACCTCGGGTGGGAGAGAAGCTCTCCAGAACTATCGTCAGCATCTCCTGGCTGGCCTGAGGAGAGCCACTTGGAAGCCTACCAATTTGAGCAAGGTAAGCGAGGTCCTTCAAGGACCAGAGGAATCCCCTTCTGCCTTTTTGGAGTGTCTGTTGGAAGCATACCATACATATACTCCAATTGATCCAGACGCCCCTGCAAATCGGCAGGCAATAAAGTTGGCATTTGTTACCCAGTCAGCCCCAGACATTAGAACGAAGCTGCAAAGGCTAGAAGGATTTGAGGGAGAAAATAGAGAAAAGTTGATGAGTGTAGCCATGAAGGCGTTTAACAATAGAGATCCCCCGGAAAAGAGGATGGCCAAGAGGCTGGGAAAAGTGACCATAGCCGCCTTGGCTGATGGAGGGTTTGTTCAGAGAGAAAGACTCAAAAATAAGGGAGGGAGCAAGGGAAGGATTCGACCCCTATTAGAGAAAGATCAATGTGCCTATTGTAAGGAAAAGGGCCATTTTAAGAAGGACTGTGAAAAGCTAAAAAAAAAAAAAGAAAAAAGGAGACCCAAAAGGAAAAAGGTGGGATCCTCTTAGTAGATGAAGAAGATTGACAGGGCCAAGGCTCATGGCCGCTCAACCCTAGTGAGCCTATGGTGACTTTGGAGATAGGGGGAACAGATGTTCAGTTCCTTGTGGACACTGGTGCGGCCCACTCTGACTTGAAGAACCCCCTTGGACCCCTCACTTCCTCAAAAACCTCCATTACTGGAGCCACTGGGAAAGTGACCTCCTACCCTTGGACCACTATATGGACTGTGAATCTAGGAAAAGGCACCATCTCCCATTCCTTCTTAGTTATCCCTGAGTGCCTGTACCCATTGCTGGGAAGAGACTTGCTATGAAAGTTGGGGGCTATTATTTCCTTTGAGCCTGAAAGAGGGACCTTCGAGCTTAAGCCACCCTCCACCATTATGGTGACGGTTCCCCTAGAAGATGAATTTAGATTGCTAAAGGAGGGCACAGAGCCCCCCGAACAAAAATGGGACTACCTTCAAAAGAAGTTTCCCAGGGTGCGGGCTGAAACCAATCCACCTGGGCTGGCCAACCACCATGCCCCGGTGGTGGTCCAGTTGCTGGCCTCTGCTGCCCCCATCTGTGTTCCACAATACCCTCTCCAGCTGGAGGCCAAGGTGGGAATCTCTAAACACATCCACCGACTCCAAGAGGTCGGCATCTTGGTCCCTTGCCAGTCAGCCTGGAATACTCCCCTACTTCCTGTGAGGAAGCCTGGCACCTCAGACTTCAGACCAGTACAGGATTTGCGGGAGGTGAACAGCCAGGTGGAGACCATCCACCCAATGGTACCAAACCCCTATACTCTGCTGAGTCTCATCCCTCCTGCCCATGTGTGATATTCAGTACTAGACCTCAAAGATGCATTTTTCAGCATACCTCTGGCACCAGTGAGCCAACCCCTCTTTGCCTTCAAATGGACTGACCCAGACACTGGGACTACCAGACAGCTGACATGGACCTGGCTGCCACAGGGATTCAAGAACTCTCCCACTCTGTTTGGGGAAGCTCTCAGCAAAGATTTTCAAGAGGTAAGGAGAGTTTTTTCCCCAAGCAACTATTCTTCAATATGTAGATGACCTCCTAGTGGCAACTTCAACCAATGAAGACTGTCTTGCGGCCACTGAGGGCCTCCTGGAAGTTCTCCAAGACCTGGGATATTGGGTGTCCTGAAAAAAAGCTCAGCTTTGCCAGACCAAGGTAACCTACTTGGGCTATATTCTTGAGGAAGGGAAGACAAGGCTGGCAGAATCACGGGTATCAGCAATTCTCCAGATTCCAGAACCAAGCTCAAAAAACAGGTGCGTGAATTCCTAGGGGTGATCGGGTATTGCAGAATTTGGATCCCAGGTTTTGCTGAAATTGCCAAACCCCTGCACGAAGCCATCGCAGGGGGAGATACGCCCCTTGAATGGACTGAGGCTTGCCAGCAGGCATTCCAACTGCTTAAAACTATGCTTGCTTCAGCACCAACCCTGACATTGCCAGACATAACCAAGCCCTTCACTCTGTATATAGCAGAGAAGAACAGGGTAGCTAAGGGAGTGATAACTCAGCCTTTGGGACCATGGAAATGGCCGGTGGCATACCTCTCAAAAAGGCTAGACCCAGTGGCTCAAGGGTGGCCCACCTGTCTGAGGATTGTAGCAGCAGCAGCTGCTCTAACCCGAGAGGCTGACAAACTGACATTCGGACAGGATTTGGCTTTAGTCACTCCCCATGCCATTGAGCCCTTATTAAACAGCTCCCCTAGAAAGTGGCTATCTAATGCCAGATTGCTACAATACCAAGGACTCCTACTGGAGCAGCCGTGCATCAAGTTTGCCACCACAGCTAGCCTCAACCCGGCTACCTTACTCCCAGAGTCCAACGAACAGATGCCCATCCATGATTGCATCGAGACTCTTGAAAATTTATGGGGAGGTCGTCCAGATTTAATGGACCAGGCCCTCCCCCAGGTGGAGGTCACATTCTATACTGACAGGTGCAGCTTTGTGCATGATGGAGTGCGATATGCCGGGGCGGTGGTGGTCAACCAGGACCAACAGGTGGAATGGGAGCAAGGGCTGCCCCAAGGGACGTCAGCACAAAAGGCTAAGTTGATTGCTCTGACCAAGGCTTTAGAACTAGGTAAAGGTAAAAAAAATAAATATTTTCACTGACAGCCATTATGCCTTTGCCACTGCCCATGTGCACGGGGAGATTTATCAAAACCAAGGGCTACTGACCTCTGAAGGAAAGACAATTAAAAATAAAACTGAGGTATTGACATTGTTACAAGCTATTTGGCTGCCATGAGAGGTTGCTATCATCCATGTCCGTGGGCATCAAAAGGGAGCTAGCCCTGAGGTGATTGGTAATAATTCAGCTGATCTGGCAGCAAAACAGGCTGCCCAAAAATCAGTGGGGAAACAGATGGTTCTGCTCCCCACACCGGTGCTGCCAGAGAAACCAGAGTACACAGATGAAGAAATGGTAGAAATGACCAAAAAGCAGTGGATCCAAGGTAAACATGGGTGGTGGACAACCGAGGATGGAAAAGTGGTGCTCCCAGCCGCTGTAGCAGACACACTGCTACAAGAACTGCATGGGTCCACCCACCTTGGCGAGAAAAGAATGATGGCCACTTTGCAACCCCATTCCATCAGCAAGGGAATGGCACAAAAGGCCAAAGACCTAGTGAGACGATGCCCCACCTGTATCAAGGTAAACGCAAACCGGGTGACCGGACCCCCAGGGGTCCGATATAGAGGATTAACTCCAGGAGAGTATTGGGAATTGGATTTTACTGAAATGAAACCTGGCATGTATGGGTACAAGTACTTATTAGTCTTTGTAGATACTTTTTCAGATGGATAGAAGCCTTTCCTACTAAGAGAGAGACAGCAGAGGTAACCATCAAAAGGCTCTTGACAGAAATAATTCCTCATTTTGGCTTGCCCTTAGCTCTGGGGTCTGACAATGGCCTAGCCTTTATGGCTAAATTATCTTGATTCATCAGTAAAGCTTTAGGGATAAAATGGAATTTGCATTGTGCCTATAGGCCTCAGAGTTCAGGACAAGTAGAAAGAATAAATCGAACCTTAAAAGAAGTTCTAACTAAATTATGCATGGAGACTGAACGAGGTTGGGTAGAACTTCTCCCCTTTGCCCTCCTTCGTACCCGGTGTACCCCTAAGTCGCCCCTAAATCTGTCACCCTTCCAGATCATTTATGGGCGATCTCCCCCAATCGTCCCTCTGGTTGATTTGGAGTTAAAGGGAAAACTTTCCCACCTCCAACTCCTTAAGTCCCTAAAAGCAGTCCATCAGCTTCAATCAGAGCTACATGATAAGCTGAGAAAAACTATGCCTGGTCCCAGTGAAAAACCTGTGCAACCCTTACCCTATAAGCCGGGGGATTTGGTTTTCATTCACAGGTTTGACTCTAAGACCTTTGAGCCCCGCTGGAAGGGACCATTTCCCATCATCCTGGTTGCTCCCTCAACAGTAAAGGTAGCTGGACACTCTTTCTGGATCCACCGCAGCCATTTAAAGGCAGCACCCCCGGAGAAAGCGATGTCAACATGGCAGATTGATTGGAACACAAAGGACCCCCTCAAGATAAGATTGATCAAAGACTAGTTTGGACAATATGGGGGTTCTTAGGGCTACTGTTCTTACCAGCCCCAATGGAAGGGGGATCTGGACGCCAGCTGGTGTTTTCCAGCCACACTCCACAGAACTGGACTTGGTCCTTGAAAAATGCCTTAACGGGAGCTCACATTGCCACCACTGCTACTGATAGACAGCCCCATTTTATTATAGACCTGTGTTCTCTGGGGCTTCCAATCATTAGTGGTGGAGGGGCTGGATCAAAGGGTAAAGTTTCATCCAGAAAGATGGGTAAAGGGGGCTGCAGAGGGACGTGTGGAATAGATGATAAGTTGGAAGAAAATCTCCAAGATATAGATATTTATGCCTGCCCCATAGGAAAAAATAAAAGGTGCGATGGGGGACCAGGAAACCACTGTCATCGTTGGGGTTGCGAATCTATTGCCCCGTGGAAAAACGATGATGCATTTGGCCTTGGAACAACAAACACCAAGTGGTTCATGTTCCAAAGGAAAATGTAATCCCATCAAGCTAACCTTAAAACAATAGCAGAATCCATATAAATAATGTGAAAAAGGAAAATCCTGGATGGTGGCACTCTATGTGGGTGGAAAGGACCCTATGACTGACCTCCTCATCCAACGTAGCCCAGTAATAGTACCACCTAAACTAGTAGGCAACATTTATAGGGTCTCGAGCCCCCAAGAAAAAGAAAAGGGAAAAGGAACCTATAATGTGTCATTAGCTGCTCCTGAATCTCCGATCCAATCATACCTAAAAACCCCGGATGCCATGCACACCCTGTTAAGTGAGTCTAGCTCCAATCTTACTCAAGGGTGTTGGCTGTGTTTGAGTCCACGTCCCTTATATTATGTAGGGTTGGCAGTAAACGGCACCTTCTCAGAAGCTGACCAAAATGAGTGTGATTGAAAACAATCAAGGTTGTCAATTGGAGATATAAGAAGAAAAGGGTTATGTGTTAAAAATTCAAGTGTTACATCATCTTCTCTGGACAATATATGTTCTTACCAGACACCCACCATCAGTAATAAAAAATATTTAAAAGCTGGAAACAATGCATGGTGGGCATGTACAAATGGTATAACTCCCTGTTTATCCATGACAGTCCTCAATCAGGAACTTGAGGTATGTGTAATGGTCCACATTTTACCCCAAGTCACTATATATGGAGAAGACCAGGGTTGGGAATACCTAGCTAAGAGAACACACACCCAAGAGAAGCGCCACCCAGCACTGATTCCTGTGTTAACTGCAGCAGGCATTGCAGGATCAGTGGCTCTGAGCATGACTGCAATAGGACTGCAAGACTCTAATTTCAAGACCCTTGCCCAACAGGTAAAAATAGACTTAGGCCTACTTACCGAGTCAGTGTCTCATTTGGAAAAACAAGTTGATTCTCTGGCTGAGATGGTCCTTCAAAACCGCCGAGGACTTGACCTTGGGTTTATGAAAGAGGGAGGGCTATGTGCAGCCCTAGGAGAGCAATGTTGCTATTATGCTAACAAATCTGGAATAATAAGAGAAACTCTGGCCACTGTAAATAAACATCTACAAGAAAATTATAATAGATTGATAAAACAGGAGGGATGGTTCCAGTCAATGTTTAACTGGTCTCCCTGGATGACTACCCTTGTTTCTGCCCTTGCTGGACCCCTGTTAATCCTGTTACTAGCTTTGACTTTTGGCCCATGCATTATTAATAACCTTATGGCCTATGTAAGGGCCCAGATAGGATCTGTTTGTCTAATGATTTTGAATCAACAAGCCAAATATCATCCTTTAAGTGAGCTAGACGAGAAAGAGCAAAGATGGAGACAAGAATACCAAGATAATGCTGTATAAGATTACACAGCTACGGGAAAAATCAGTGGGGAATGTGAGACTGAACAACAGTTACTCCATTTTGTAATAGGGCCCCAACTTGTCTGCTTCTGTTACGGATCACCAGGTAGACATCGAGTTCCAGGGATGTGCTTGTTGTTGTGCCAGGAAGGTCTATTGTGTGCGTAGTGTTCCATCATGCTTGTCCAACTCCATATCTGAATATGTTATCTTAAGGACAATCTGTAAAAGGTCTGTTTTATCTCTCTCCTCCACTTTTGTATTTCTGCTTGCCAACTTCCCCTGTGACTCCCTATAAAAATAGCCTCGGACTCTGAGCCAGTTGCCACTCTAAGCTACTTTGCTTTGGGAGTGCCGTCTGGCCAAACTAATAAAGGTTTGTTTTACTTTCCAACTTGTCTGGTGTGTTCCTTCCTGGGTGTTCTTCACTGCAGTCAGCTCCTCGGAGCGTTTGGTAAGGCCCTTGGTCTTACAGGAGGCCACTAATATCTTACTTTGGAAGCTGTCTACCTACACAGTTTTATAGTGAGAGCAAAAGGTTCATCGGTTCAACTTCCCATTTGCTTCCTATATTTTCTAAGGCATATCCAATTATAGTTAAAAGCATTTGATTCCAAAGAAGGATAGGGGAATAATGGAGGTCAAAGAAGCAGTTTAAAAAGCTTTGTGTTTTCTATAAATAACCCCCCCAAAATAATCTTCTGAATATTTTCCTTTGGGGTAAGGTAATTTTATATTTCTAAAATTTCTTCAGAATCTTGAAAGGATATAATAAAATATCACTTGACCTTACACAGTGGCTAAAACCTAACTTTAATGACTCAGGCAAAAGTTACATATATTTTAAGGTTAATGCAAAGTTTCTCAACAAAACTATGAAAGTAGATGCAAAAGAAGTAATCATTTTTATACAGCCACTTTGAAGATATGAATACAAATTGGAGAGGAAGGTAAAGACGAGAAGCACTGCCATAAGGAAAATGTGTATCATTGTAAAAGCTAATTGTGATGGTAATTAGGTTCTGCTTTGGAAGTACATGGATGATGTTGGCTCTTACAATAGATTTGTTCAAAGAAATAAAATAGATTGGGCTATTCAACAGTGACTGAATTGTTCATTATGTTAAGAATGGAAAGCAATCTTGTAAAATGTCATCTTTTGCATTTATTTTAATTTTCAGAGAACATTTATGCCAATTAAATGTAAAAATTTCCCAATATCACTCCTACTTCATTAAAAGGGAAAAATACTATACCTAAATACCTTTGACAAATAGTCATGTTATTTAAATAATTATCCCTCTTTTTCAGGAGAGATTCAGACAAGGAAAAAAATCAAGTGAAGGAGTAAAAGGAAGATTCAAGGTATTTGTCAAGGACATGGAGATAAGGAGAAACAAAGGATTTTGTAGGGAATTCACTTCCTGCTACAAATAGAAGCACCTGGAGAGCTCTGCCTCCCTCTGGAAACATGGTGCACCTGTCATCCATTACTCACATGCTTAATAAAGTGACTAAACACATGGCAATGAATACATCATGTCCTGTTCTGGAGTTACTGGTCCCACACAGTATAAATCCATACATCTTTTCCAGATTCTGCACAGCTGTTACTAGTCACCTGAGTTGGAAATCTACCTCCTTTGTGAGCTTGCTTCTTAAAGCCAGTTTGAATGCTGGATGGTGCCTGAATAACTGGCATGTTCCTGCTCAAAACTTTCTTTCAATTTGGGATGGTGGCTCAGAAGCCCCTACCTCTGGGCTGGGAGCGGTGGGAGGGAGTATAAATAAGGACTAAATGTATAATAGGTAATGTGAAATAGGAAGAAAAGGGGTAAAGGGGAAGGAAGTGGGAAGGCTAGAGGAAAGGATAGAAGGGAGTGGGATTAATATGAGAAAATGGAAAAATAGGAACAAAATCTTTGTAAATAGGGAGGACTTGAGGGGTTGAAGGGAGGGCTGGGCAAGGGTGAAAAATAAGAACCAAGAGAGACTGTGTAAAGGTGCAAATTTCCAATGATGAATGTCATTATATTGTATACCTAAAATGTACCTATGATTAGAATGAATAATCGATAATGCAAAATAGGAAGAAAAGGTCCAAAGGGGTAAGGGTATTGGGAGGAGCAGGGGAAAGGAAAGAAGGGAAAGGAAAAATGATGAGAAATGGAAAAAATGGAAATAAAGTCTTTGTAAATAGGGAAGGGTGGAGGGGGTGAAGGGAGGGCTAGGAATGGGGAAAAAATAAGAACCAAGATGCATCATGTAAAGGTACAATTCCCAATGAGAAATGTAATTGTGTTGTATACCTACAATGTACCAATAAAAGAATTAAAAAATAAATAAATAAAAAATAAAGTAATACACAACATAAAAAAAAACAAAAAAAAAACCTTTCTTTCAATTTGGGCCGCTGGTGGTTAACTTCTCTGGGCCTGTACAACCTCAGTCTATACAATCCACTTTTATTTTGTGCAGAATCTAGAAAAGAGTTAAGAATGTAACTCAGTGCAAAGGCATTGAGTTCAATCTCCAGTATTGGCAAAAAAAAAAAAAAAAATTTTTTTTTTTCCTCAGTATTGTGGATCAAACTCAGGACCCTGTGCTTGTGAGACAGGTGCAGTGCCATTAAGCTAATTCCCCAGCAAAAAAAGGTATTGTTAATGGTGTAGAGAAAAGGAAACTTTTGTTTTCTGTTGGTACAAATGTAAATTAGTATAGCCAGGTAGAAAACAGGACATGGAGATTCCTCAAAAAAGTACAAAGAGAATTACCACAGAATCCAGAAACTCCACTTCTAGATACATATCCAAAGGACTTGAAATCAGTGTATTGAAGAGATATCTGCCCTCCCATGTCCATTGCAGCATTATTCACAATAGTCAAGATACAGAAACAACATAAATGCTCATCAATAGGTGAATGGCAAAAGAAAATGTGACATATAACCAGTCTAAGTGGTATTTTGTTCAGCTTTTTAACACCAGGAAATTCTATCTTTTATGACAATATGAAGCAAGCCAGGCAGAGAAAGACAAATATCACATGACGTCACTTATATCCAACATCTAAAAAGGTTGCACTAATAGAAATACAGAGTTAAATAATAGTTATCAGAGGATGACAGTTGGAGGGAAAACAGAAAAAGGTGAGATGTTGGTTAGTGGAAGCAAAGTTTCAGTTGGACAGGAGGAATTAGTTCCAGTCATCTATTTCACAGCATGGTGACTGTTTTCTTCTTTTCTTTTCTTTTTTCTTTTCTTTTCTTTTCTTTCTTTCTTTCTTTCTTTCTTTCTTTCTTTCTCTTTTTCTTTCCTTCTTTCTTTCTTTCTCTTTCTTTCTCTCTTTCTTTCTCTCTTTCTTTCTCTTTCTCTGTTTCGTTCTCCCCCCACCCTCTCTGTCTCTCTCTCTCCTTTCTGGTTAAGAAAAGAGACTTATTTAGCTCACATTTCTGCTGTTCTCTGGAGGTGGGCCCGCGGCAGAGGTCATAACAATGGTGGAAATACATACAGAAGAGATCACATGGAAAGACTGTAAACCAGACAGTGACTCAGGGTTCAGGCTCACTCTTTCATAACAACTCACATTCAAAAGAAATACCTTAAACCTTTCCAAGGACAAGGCCTCCAGTGACCACTGTCCACTAGCACCCACTTCTTAGTTTCTTTTAAAAAATATTTTATTAGTGTGTGTTTGCAGTACAAAATGATTACATTTATCTTGGGGCACTGGTATATATACATATCACTCTCAATCGTTTTAACTTTCCTTTCCCCTCCTCATCCTCCTCTCTTCTCCTATCTACAGATTCCTTTTCCATGTCCTCAAAGTGTATCTCCCTTTTTCCTATCATCTACTTTTTATTTTACTCTGTAAATTATTTATATTTTAGGTTTATCATATCAACGAAACCACATGAAATTTAACCTTCCATGTCTGATTTATTTCATTTAGCATTGTTGTCTTCAGGAGCATCTATTTTCCTACAAATGATCCTAATTTATCCTTATGGCTGAGGAGTACTTCATTATGGGTATATACCACATTTTCTTTATCGGTTCATCTGGTGATGGTCATATAAGCTACTTCCAAGACTTAGCTATTATAAGTTGTGCTACTATAAACGTGGTTATGCGTGTGTCACTGTAATACCATGTCTTTAAATCTTTTGGGGAAGATACCTAGAAAAAATAGAGTTGGGCCAAATGGAATTTTTAGTTTTAGTTTTTTGAGGAATCTCCATACTGATTTCCGTAATGGTTATACTAGTTTACATTCCCACCAACAACATGTGAGTTCTTATTTTTCCCCATAATCTCACCATCATTTTTGTTTTTAAGTTCTTGGTGAAAGCTATTGTTTCTGGAGGGAAATAGACTCTCAGAGTTGTTTTGATTTGCATTTCTCTAAAAACCAAAGACGTTGGACATTTTTTAATGTACCAGTGATACCTCTGTTCACAAACTCAATTCTTTCCGTGATTCTAGTTGCAAACAAAATTGGATGAGAAGCCAGAATGAAATTTCTCCATAAGGTCAACATTGAATCTAACCACTAAATTTGATTCAGTTCTCATCCAACCAGATTTATGACCAGAATCATGGAAAGCATCAAGTTCATAAACTGAGGTACCACTGTACTTACTGTCCATCCATCTGTAATCTGGTGACTATTTTCAATAAAAATGTATCATATACATATTTATATATCATGTTCTCACTACAAAGAAAGCATAAGAATGTGAAATGATGGGTATGTTAATTAGCCTGATTTAAATATTCTACTATGTATACATGAATCATACAATCACATTGTATTGCATAAATATATGAAATTGTCAATTAAAAAGCATAGAAAAATTAAAATTTTTTTTAAAACAAGAAAGAGATAATTGTCAGAGCAGTTTACAGATGAGAAAATGGAATTAAAAAGCCTTAAGAAACTTGCCCCATGTTCTACAGTACTTATATTACCTGGGAGATCTGGAATGAAACTTCACGTTAAATCACTCTGAAGATTCTCCTCTTAAATTCTGTGCTGTTGTCATTTCCTGAATATAAGAGGGAATAATTAGCCTATTCATTGTAAGCTGAGTGTATATGTTCATTTTAGCACTTTATAGGTTAGAGAGTCACTATTACTTTCTGCCATTTTCTAAAATCCCCTTTTAATTAAAAAAACTTTTTTAAGTGGAAAATTCTCACGTGGCTGTTAAAGAACATTCTCATAGAGATCACAGAAAGACTCTGTTTTTAATTTTTGTGGCAAAACATTGGCTATCATTCTCAATATATAAAAGATGTAAGCAACAACAGCACAGGAGCTGCCCAGAAGACTGGGCCAAGACCAAGGAAAACATTCTCCAACTACTTATATTTATCTTTTGCTTCCTGTCCAAACCAAAATAGAGTTAGGTATCAGCTTCAGCAAAAACCCCAAAACAGTGACGGTGATATATACACTCAGTCACCTCTTTTGGTCAGGAAGATGGGCACAAAGCATGTTCTGGCCATGTAAGGATGTGGATAAATTTACCTAATACTAATAAATTTTCACCCTTACCTCACTAATCAAGAAGCAGACTTTTCAGGTGACCACCTCTGTGGAGACTATTCAAGCTGACAGTACCATTGGAGTCCCTTGGGACTTCAGAGATGCATAGTGATAATCTTATGCTTTACAGGTGACATAGCTATGACTCACTCTGTGTGAGGTCTTCATCTCCTGTAACCCAGTTTTCCCTGGTATCTGCCTTCTAGTCAGCAAGTGGAGACCAGGTCTGCAAACCAGCACCACCACCACCACCCCCCAGCAAGAAATTAATTTCTAGTTCCTGGGCAATGATTGCAGTCTTTCATCAGGGGATGAGCTAGCCCTTGCCCAAGAGAATCTGGGACTTATAAGAAGGTAGGAGCTATCTGGACACAGATGACACTGAAAGCTCTAAAATCATTTTACTGGCTATATTAAAGCTCACTCCAGCTTTCCCATCCTCATAACTTTAAGCCTAATCAGAATTATAAGTCATTCTGGCCATCTAGTCTTTTCAACAGAGAGATACTATTCTGTACTGGTTTCAGGTTCATGCTTTTTGTTGTTGTTGCTCCTTTATTGAACTCTCGATTGTGCTGCAAGAAACCCAAATTCTCTGATTATTAACTCATTTATTCTTCAATATCTATTTTTTCTCATTGATGAAACTAAATTTCATCTCATTCTTGAGGTTACCACTTCCCCCTTAGGTAGACATTGGTCATTCTATTGTGACTCATGTATCTTAAAAAATGATCCAATGTAATCCTGTTAGTGTAATTATTAACATTTTTGGATGAGGAAATGGAGGCACAGAGATTAAATGAATTTCTAAAAGCCCTACAATTAGGAAGATATAGAACCAAAAAGCTCAAATAGCTGGTTCCAACCGTGGTGTGCTGTCTGAATTTCTTCTTGACAACATATCTTTTCCTTAAACAGAATATACCTAAACGTACATTCCAGTACAAATGCCACAAAGCATTCTAAATGCAAATGTGACCAGAACCAGGCTCTTGTGTATAAGCCTGTGTCTCTGACACACATAACATATATGAAAGTAAATTTTAATCAGAGGTTACTAAATGAAATCCATTTGAGTTAATGTTACATATACCTATCAAAAGTATATAATTCATTGGCCAGTTGCCTGTATATGCATCAATTTATTACTGGGTGCTGTATTACATTTCATTTGGTCTGACATTTCTGGATTTATAGCAATTTTGTATGGTTTTGATTATTGTAGCTGCATAATGTATTTTGAAATAAGGAAGTGTGATGACTTGATTTGGCTATTGATGGTCTTTTATAGTTCCACATATTTTGTAGAATTGTCTTCTACTGTTTCATAAAATAATGTGTTTGGGATTTTGACAAGGATATATTGTTTTATTAGTAATAATTTAACCTTAAATTTAATTAGGACTTGAGTTGACATATTTTCCCTGATTGTGTAATTAAAATGTGTTTTCCCTCCATATGAGTATATTTAAATTACTATTTAAGAAACAAGTCTTCTGGAAGAAAATCCTCTGTAAAACTGAAAGAATTGGTACAACTGCTCTTCTTGTTCTAGAAATGGGTCTCCTGCTCTGAGTCCCAGGTCTCATTGAAATGATTGCCACAGGCATATAACAAGAGGCTGCCTGTGCCTTTTATGATTATGTGGCTTTCAGGAGCAATAGCTGATTGTTGAAGGGCTGCTGCAATTGTTTTAAATATGCCCTAATTTTGACATTCGTACATTTAGCTATTTCAAAATATGTTGCTTGCAAATTGAATCTTAAATTTCAAAGTTTTAGCTTTGCCTTATTTATAGGTACTTAGATCTAATTAAAATTAGACATGTAATAGTGATACATAATCTCATACATAGGACCTTAATAAATATTGATTAAAGAAGTGATAGAAAAAGGGAAACACTTTGTCCCGGCCCGCGGGTAAGTCAACGGAGACCCTAGAGGGGGAGCGAGGATGAGAGGGGACAGGGGACACGAGAGATGGAGACAAGACAGGTTTCTGATCAAGTCTCGTTTATTGCAGAAGCTGTTACAACATATATACCGTAGGGCTAGAGGGGAGGAGCAAGAGGAGGGTACTGGGGCGGGTAGAATTGCAGCAGGCCCGGATATGTCCGTAAAAGGCACTCAAGAGTTCTAGCGGGGGGGCAAGGCCCCCCACAGGTCCTCCCTTTAAAATTATAATTTTAGAAAGGCGTCAGGAGAGCCAAGCCTGCGGGGGCTGAGCCTGTCTTGGGTCAGAGCAACACACGTGTCTGCACCGTGCACCTTACCCGTCATCGGTTAACCAGAGAATCAAGGCTCTGGCACCTGTCTTAGGCGGCACACGAGGGCTCTCTCATTGCATGGCACGCTTGCTCAGTTGCCCGTCATTGGCTTGCCAGCCCACTCACCAGGTGGGGCGAGAACACTTCGCCACGGCAAGGACCTAATCGATGGTCCGACATTCGTCCTGGTCAGCCATTGCCAATCTATTATAGTAGACCTGTATGGGCGCTGTTTTTATTGCCTCTATCTGGGCTCTAAGAAAGGCCATGATTTTGTTATAAAGTACGGGCCCTAAAGAAATGAGCAAGAGTAGACCCAATAAGGGTCCCAGCAAAGGGAGGAGATAAGGGAGGAAACCATTGAGGCCAGTCCAGAGGGGATTTTGAGTGAATTTTTGTCGTCATCTGTTTAAATCTTCCTGAAGTTCGCAAATTTTTCCCCTGACGATCCCAGATTTGTTGGCATAAAAACAGCAATGTTCATTTAAGGCTAGACTGTGAATAAGAGAGTTAAGCTACCCTGATTAAGCTTTTGAAGATAACCAATGTGGACATGCTACAATAACATATTCAGAACTTAACCAATATGAACGTTTTGTAACAACATATTTAGTGCTTAAATATCAAGGACAACCAATACAATCAATTTATAACATATTTAGATAATATTCATTGTGATATGTCTCCCATAAGATTATATAATATAAAATTTACTAGGGGGTCCCTTTAATGAATTAAGACCAGAATAATCATTTTCTGGGTGGCCACTTCTATATTCATCAAAGGGAGTTCCCATCTATAATCGTTTTGACAAACAATTAAGAATATATATCTTTTTATTTTATAACTGTTAATTGTAATTTGATTGTTGCGTGTGGGTAACAATGCACGTCACTTTCATAAAATAAATTTCAGTGGTACTTTGATCAATTAACAACCTGGGAAGAAAAGCATGTCTTTAGTTTAATAATATTATCTATAAGTCAATTTAACAATAGGCGAATATCCTTTGAAGAGGAAGGAACATATTGAGCTCAACTGTACAAACACAAACAACAGACAATAGACAAACATATAAGACAGTGTGTAAAATTAGGGTGCACCCAAATATAACTAGCCAAATTGAATTATACTATACTCTTGATGATTATTAGATTGTAATTGTAGGTGCCATTGTTAACTGGTTAAGATTGGACAACGTCAGGTCATCGGCATCATCAGCACACCTATCAACTTGTTTTACTAGGCGTTCTGGGAGCCACCTGGCTGACTTCATTTCCTTGGAGTAAATACACACCGATCCTCAGCCCCAGATAAGTACAGGATCCGGCCCGTGCCATGAGTGGTCCAGGGGTCTTTCCACATCACCGAGGCAAATTGTCGTTGCGTCTCTGGTTGCCAGAAACGATTGGCTGCAGATAAACCTTTGGCATCCAAATTTAAGAAGTTAAGAATAAATAGTGCATGTGATATCAGATTTCTAGGAGACCCCTTAGTAGGATACCATTCCCCCTTTTTTATTTTGTCTAAAGTAATTTTAAGTGTGAGATTAGCCCTTTCTATAATGCCTTGTCCCTGTGGATTATATGGGATTCCCGTTATATGTGTTATTGTAAATTGTTTGTAAAATTTGGAGAAGCCAGAGCTGATATAGCCAGGACCATTATCTGTTTTAATTTGTTGTGGGCAGCCAAGCACTGAGAAGGCAGTGAGGAGATGAGCAATGACGTGTTTAGTAGCTTCCCCAGATTGCAGGGTGGCAAATATGAATCCACTATATGTATTAATGTTGACATGTATATATTTAAGATTTCCAAATTTAGGGTAATGTGTGATGTCCATTTGCCATAGGGCATTTGGAATCAAGCCACGAGGATTAACTCCCAGATGAGGTGTAGGAAGGTGCAGAGTGCACGTAGGGCAGGCCTTAACAATTTGTCTAGCTTGTTCTCTAGTAAGCTTATACATAAGGCGAAGCGTGTGAGCATTAAGATGATGGAATTGGTGTGCCTTCTGTGCTTGGTCAATCGGACTGGGGGCATCAGTATTTATTGAATAGGCAAAAGCCTGAGGTCTTGTGGCTAGGTCTGCTAAGCGGTTGCCCTCTGCAAGTGGGCCGGGTAGGTTAGAGTGGGCGCGAAGGTGCCCAATGAAAAAGGATTTGGATCGTTTTCTGATTAGATCTTGTAATTGGAGGAAAAGACCACCAGTCTGAGAGGCAAGTTTGATCAGTCCACATGTTTCTAATAAGGGAACAGATTGGGCAATGTAAGCACTGTCAGTAAAGAGATTAAAAGCTCGGGCAGGAAATGCGGTAAAGACCGCTATGACTGCCTGGAGCTCGGTTAACTGGGCCGAAGAGTGGGCGGTTTGGAACTGGACAATGTTATCATCCCACACATAGGCAGCCATTCCAGTGGAAGAACCGTCTGTAAAAATGGGTAGAGCCTCTGGCAGAGGAAAGCAAGAAGTGATCTTCGGGAAAATGAAGTCATGTCTGTTGGCAAAGTCAATAAGTTTGCTGGGAGGATAGTGGTTGTCCAATAACCCTGAATAAGAAGCAAGAGCAATTGGGCAGGAATCGGTGGTTTGTATAAGCCAATCGACCTGGTCCTTAGGGTAGGGTTGGATAATGACATCAGGTTCTTTTCCAAAGTACATCTTTCCATGGTCTCTGCCCAAGATAACTAGGTCTGCAACTGCAACATAATAGGGGTAAAAGACCCGCTTAGGGGAAACTGGGAGATGAACCCACAAAAGGGGAGCGGTTTGCCAAAAGACAGCAGTGGGAGAGAGGGAGGTTTTGCAGATGATATACTGTAAAGGAGAGTTATAATCCATAAAAGTAATTATTTGATTTTGAATGGCTTGTTCCGCTGTACTGATGGCTTTGCGCCCCTCGGCAGTGAGCTGTCGAGGTGAAGTAGGGTGGTTATCACCTTGTAGGGTATCATAGAGAGGCTTCAGGTCATGTTTAGTGAGCTTTAAATAGGGCATAAGCCAATTAATGTCTCCTAGCAATTTTTGGAAGCCATTTAAAGTCTTAAGACCGTCCAGCCGCAAGGTAAGCTTTTGGGAGGAAATGTGACGTCCCTTCATCTGAAATCCAAGGTAGTTATAAGGGTCTTTTAGTTGAACCTTATCAGGGGCAATCTGGAGGCCATGAGATTCAAGTGCCCGTCGAAGGTCAGCATAACAAGCTAAAACCTCACTTCCTAATTGCCCCGCTACAAGGATATCATCCATGTAATGGATAATATACATTTGAGGCCAATTGTCTCGGGTGGATTGGAGTGCCGCGGCTACAAATGACTGGCACAGGGTGGGACTATTGGCCATGCCTTGGGGCAGAACCAGCCACTGAAAGCGCTGCATTGGGGTACAGAAATTGGTCGCTGGAAGGCTAAATGCGAAGCGTTTTTGATCAGCAGGATGTAAGGGAATGGTGAAAAAGCAATCCTTTAAATCAATAATAATCTTGTAATACCCAAGGGGAATGGCTACCGGCGAAGGGAGACCAGGTTGTAAAGCTCCCATGAGTACCATGGTTTTATTAACTGCTCTAAGATCTTGTAAGAGTCTCCATTTTTCCGACCGTTTTTTAATGACAAAAATGGGAGTATTCCAAGGGGAGTGGCTAGGAATAATATGGCCAGCATGAAGCTGTTCCTGCACCAACTGTTGAGCTGCTGACAATTTCTCCTTAGAGAGGGGCCACTGATCGACCCACACTGGATCATCTGAGAGCCAGGTAATCTTTTCAGCATGGGCCGCAGGAGTGTCAATGGCCCCTATGGAAAATGGCCTAGCCCTGCCCGAGGGGGCCGAGGGACAGGCTCAATGGGGTGAGTAAGGTTTGTAGGGTGTTTCCCCAGTCCCGTTCCTGGAATGTACCCATTTTTAAACATCTGCATAGTGACAATTTCATTGGGGCTGGAAATAATTATCCCCATTTGTGATAGTAAGTCTCTTCCCCATAGATTAATAGGTAACCCTGAAATGATATAAGGTTGAATGGTGCCCTGATTACCATCTTGGTCTCTCCAGGTCAGATCTTTGGCACTTTGTTTAGGATTTTCACTCTGACCTATACCCCCGAGATGGGTGAGGGTGTCTTTTAATGGCCATGCCTGAGGCCAATCCTCTCCCTTTATGATAGTTACATCGGCACCAGTGTCAACCAGCCCAGAAAATTGTCTCCCATCTAACCACAAGGTCACGAGAGGCTTTTGTGCTGAAAGTATCTGACCAGTAAACATCAGATGAGCCGAATCCCTGGCTGCCTCGGGCGTTGTTTAGAGCCTTATTAGAGGTAGAGAGAAGGGGAAGGAGTAGCAATTGAGCAAATCTTTGGCCTGATTGAATGGTATTAATAACTTTGGGAGAAGAAACCATAACTTTAATTTCCCCAGAGTAGTCATTATCTATCACTCCTGGGTAAACCAACAGCCCATTTATGGTACTACTGCTTTGGCCTATTACGAGGCCAAAAGTCTCTCTAGGTAAGGGTCCAAAGACTCCTGTGGCGAGGGCCTGGACTCCCATTTCTGGGGTCAATACTGTGTGGGTGGTGGCACTGAGGTCCAATCCGGCACTTCCTTTTGTGGCTCTGATGAGGTCTGAAATGGATTGCTGTTTATTGGAGCAAAATTGAGCGCCCCGTAAATTTGTTTGGAGTTGGGGGCCTGGGGCTGGCCCCCTTTCCCGTTTCCCGAATTCGAATCCTTAAGAGGGGGAAGGGGTCGGCCCTGGGCATCAGTTTTGGATCGGCACTCACTCGCCCAATGCCTCCCCCGATTACATCGGGGGCAGGGCCCGGGGGGCGGAGCATTGGGGCCCTGCATTTTAGTGGTCGGGCATTCTCTAGCAAAATGGCCGGTGGCCCCACACCGGAAACACTTATTGCCGACGTGGCGTTGCAAAAATTGTTTGACTGTGAAGCCTTGCATGGCGGCCGCCATGGCAAGGCCCTGTTGGTAGGCGGCCCCAATCTCAGAACAAAGGCGAATGTAGCCGGAAAGGTCAGTTTTCTTTTTATAGGGGCGGATAGCGGCCTGACAGGCGGCATTGGCGTTCTCAAAAGCAAGCTGTTTAACAAAATCTGTCCCTGTCTCCGCGCTCCCAAAAATCCGGCCTGCCGCCGTGAGAAGGCGGTGAACAAAGTCCGCAAATGGCTCGTCTGGGCCCCGCCGAATGTTAGTGGGGGAGGCACTCACGTCTCCTTTGGAGGGGAGCTTTTTCCAGGCCCTAGTGGCGGCGGTCTGAATCTGGGCATATAACCCCGCATCAAATTGTATTTGTTGGTCGTTGGCGGCGTAGGCCCCCTCCCCAAGGAGCATGTCAAGCACCCATCCATTCCCCGCCTGAGCATTGCGCCTAGCAGTTTCTCGGCAATTTTTAACATATTTAGATTTCCATAATAAATAATCACCTCCTGTAAGGGTGGCGCGGGCCAGAGTCTGCCAATCAATTGGGGTGAGCCAATTTTCTGCCACCGATTCTAAAATAGCCATGGTGTAAGGTGCAGTGGCCCCATATTGAGCTGCAGCCGTTTTAAATTTTTTAATGACCTTAAAATCAAAACCACTGTGGTGTCTTCACGCCTGTCTCTGTGCGTCAGTAGTTTTAGTTACGGGAAAGGCTTCCGCATTTTTAAGTTTCAGGGATACTCCCGACCCGGATGGCACCCTAGGGGCCGCCCCTCTAACGGGGGGTCGTGGCTTAAGTTTGTCTTCTCTACGGACATTTTTATGGGCTTTGCCTGTTCTTAAGCCTTCAAGCTGGGTAATAAGTTCTTGGTGTTCCTTTTCTAACCTTATCTGTTCTTTTAGAAATTCTATTTTGTCCCGGAGTTCCTTTTGGGGATCAACAACAGGACATGCCAGAGTGGGAGTGTCGGGGCCTGAAGAGATATAAGGAGGGGGATATCCGGAGTCGCCCCACAATGCTCCCCCCGCGGGCTCCTCCGACCCGGAGCCCTCTTGGGGCGGATCTGGGGGCGGAGGCGGGCCACGATAGGCTTGAAGGGAGGGATATAGGGGCGGAACCTTCCGCGAGGGTGGGGCTGTCCTAGAGGCGGTGGCGGAAAGCAAGGAAGCAGGGGTTCGGCGAGGCCCTGCCCTACAGGGCTTGGCAGGGTTCGTGGCCGTTTGGGGTTGGTCCGAAGGGACGTCATGTCCGTCGGGGGCGGGATCGTCGTCACTGTCAAAGGACATCAAGTCCTCTTCTTTGTCTGACAAAGAAGTCGTGGTCTCAACGGGCCTGGGCCCCGGCGCCATATTGGCCCGGGAGACTGCGTCAGAATCACTGGCGGGTGTCAGCCCCTTACCATCTCGGAGAGCTACCTCCCCAGCCTGTATAGCCTGCGCCACCAGTGGATCCCTCGCTTTATGAGAAATAATATCATTAATCAAATTCCAATATGAGAACGCCGCAATAGGGACCTTCCCGGGTCCGCAAGTGGCATAATAATCCTGGAGAGCTTCCCCCACCTTTTTCCATCTCTGTTCGTCAATGGTTCCCTCAGCAGGGAACCAGGGACAGAGATCTTTAATATAATCAAAAAATCTTAACAACTGTTTGACTGTAACCTTTACCCCTCGTGCCTGTAATGTCTTCTTGAGACCTTGCACAAACAATTCGTGCTGACTAATGCCCTGTCCCATAATCGCTGCTCAACTTACCGAGGTGCAAAAAGACGGCAGGTCCACGTCAATTGCAAGCCTCTCCCGTGTCGAGTGTGCTCTTTGTTCCTCAATCTTAATCTTAGGGCCCCTGAGCAGCGTCCTTCACTGGATCCCCCGTTCTCTGGCCGCACGTTGGGCGCCACTTGTCCCGGCCCGCGGGTAAGTCAACGGAGACCCTAGAGGGGGAGCGAGGATGAGAGGGGACAGGGGACACGAGAGATGGAGACAAGACAGGTTTCTGATCAAGTCTCGTTTATTGCAGAAGCTGTTACAACATATATACCGTAGGGCTAGAGGGGAGGAGCAAGAGGAGGGTACTGGGGCTACTTCCTTGTTGCCGGGTAGATTTGCAGCAGGCCCGGATATGTCCGTAAAAGGCACTCAAGAGTTCTAGCGGGGGGGCAAGGCCCCCCACAACACTTCACTCTAGAAAATATCACAAGAAGTCAAAGAATATAAATGACAATGTTTAGTATTTCATTGGAGTGCAAATATGTGAATAAATATCCCACCTGGTAGAATATATTTTTGAAATATTTTAGTTATATTACTTTTGTTAGAATAAATTATGATTTAAACAATCTTAGTGGAGAGATAATGTTTAGATTGTACTTGAAATTGTAAGTTATTTATTTATTTAGCACAAATTTATTCAGTACATACTTCATGAAAAATTCCATAAAAAGAGATTTTTGCAAGCTGCATAAATGATGACCTAAGATTTGGTTTCATGGCTAGGAAGGAATCTCATCACTTAAGGAAGAAGTGTCTTCCTTAATAACTTCACCCACAGTGATGTACTTGTCCAGTTGCTTTGCATTCCGAGCACATGCATTATGTTCTGATTTGTGATGTCTGTAGCTAGGGAACTGGTAGTGTGTTACAGTCAGAAAGTCAAAACTATATCACCTGACATTCATACCTGGTAATGTTTTATTTTTGGGTTTATCCAGTTAGTATAAATTGGTGTGAAAGTACCTTGGATTTCTTTCACAAAATTAAAGACATTCACAGCTGAAGCACATAATCCTAGAGCAAAATAGTACAGTGGACCCTCAAGTTACAACTGGTCTGACTTACGAACAACTTGGGTTATGTTAATGAACCTAATTCTGCCTCTGTTATCTATAGCAGTACCCAGGTAAACATCCAGATCGACTTACAACCAACTTGAGTTACAACCAGCCTTCAGGTACCGATTGAGTTCATGAGTCAAGGGTCCACTGCACTTTGCAATGTGTGTCTCTGAATGATGAGAGAATGACATTCATGTGTGGTACTCTCTTCTTGGAGTTTCCTTTTCATTCTTGTCAAAGAAGTCAATCCAGGAGTGGTTATATTTAAGTAGATATTTCAAGTTGACACTGATTTTTTCTTTGATTAATGTGTGTGTGCAGTACTAATGATTGTATTCATCATTGAGAGTTGGTACATGTATATAATACATCTTAATTATTTTCATTCCCTTCTCTTCCCCTCCCTCCATCGCTTGATCTCCTCATTTGAAAAAGATCTAGCTCAGTACTTCCTATTTCTATCTTTTATTTTGCTATTTATTTTTATTTTGGATTTCTCATATAAAAGAATCCATGTTATATTTAAGCTTGTCTATCTGATTTACTTCACTTAACATTGTGTTCTCAAGATGTATACAGTTTTCTACAAATAACTCAAGTTTATATTTCTTTATGGCAGAGCAGTACTCCACTGTGTGTAAATACTACATTTTCTTTATCCATTCTTCTGTTGAAGCACATATGTACTGCTTCTAAGAATTAGCTATTCTGAATTATGCTGCTATAAACATGGGTATGCATGTATTACTGTGGTATGATGTCTTTAACTCTTTTGGGAAGATACCTAGAAGGAAATAGATGGGTTGAAAGAGAGACATTGGCCCACGATTTCTCAATTAACCCCATACAGGGAAGGATGTTGTAATGTTCCTTCCAGAACTCTTTAAGGGTTAAATCTGTATCTGAGACCATCTGGAAGTACATGCAACCAGCATTCAGGTCATAACTCAAGACTGTTCATAAGTTAAAACTAAAATTCTGGTAATAATTCACGTTGATTGTATGTCAGGCTGGCCATAACTCGAGGGTCCACTGTATATGATATGTGACTGTCTGATAAAGACTGAGTATGCTCTGGTCAATCTATAGATAAAAAATTAATGACATATTCTAAAAATAATAAATGAATATAACATTTCTTATCCACTCTTCTGACACCTACAATGAATCTAACCATTTCTGGACTATTGTTCTGGTGAGTACTATTAGAATACTTCAAATATAAAATTAGGGTATGTTAAATTTATGAATGCTGAGAAAAATTTTTTGCAGTTAAATGCTAATCACTACAATTTTATATAGAAATAAGAAACGATAAAATCTGACATTTATCAGGAAAAATGTGTATCAGTGATGTAGTAATTTTAATATAAATATTAAAAATAAAATTGCCAGGAAACAAAAACATTAATTGTTTTTTATTAGGACACATCAGAAAGGAAGTAGGAATAAAAGCAGCAAGTTATTGAACTTATTCAAAAAGAACAAATACTAATTTATTCTAAGTTGTTAGTGTTAATATAATCTGCAACAGTGGACAAAGCAATGTTAATTGAGTTCTAAAAAGAACACACAGGAAACATTTTTCACTATTATGAACAGAGGGTATGTTTAAAAAGGCAGCTTTCAAATTAAATACAATTTAATGCAGTCCTGAATACTTTTATTGACATAAAAATGCTAGGCAGAGTGCATAAATATATGCACCCTAAATGCTGCATTATTTTCTTCCCAGTATTTCATTATGCAAATATTTGAATGTACAGCAAAGTTGAATGTCCCCAAATCTACTACTCAGATTATAAAATTATCATTTTATTACACTCACCCAAACATATGATCCATCTTTCTAGTCCTCCCTCTATCCATGAATTCATCTTACTTCTACTTGAGATATCTCAACTTTCCCTGAGCATTTTAGCATGAAACTTTTTATACAACATTTACATAAAAGACACATATCTTTAGTGCATATTAAGTTTTGATAAATATATTTTCCTGTATAGAATAAATTCAAAGTACAGAGTATTACCATTCACTGCAGAAAGTTACCTCTGTATCTTTGTAGATAATCTCTATCTCCACCCAAAACTATTACTTTTAAAATGTTTTCCAGCACAGTGCTTTTTTAGTGATGATCTCTTAAGTATTATTTCAAATTGGTTTTGTAAAATATTTATGCATGCTTTAAATAGTTGTGTAAAGTTTAAGTATTTTTAAATAAAATAATTTATTAAGAGGCTATTTACTTGCAGACTGAATTATATAACTTCTGCTCATATCTCTTGAGTGTTACCAAGCTATTTGCATTGTAGAGGAATAATGGCCACATTTCTTGTTCTTCAGCTAGTTGGTAATCTTACCAATTTAGATCCAATTGAGAAATTGCTAACTAGCTCAATTCTAGCTAGAAAGTAGATGAACAATAAATTCATGTTAAATCAAATAAAAAAGTGGATGAAAGAACAATAGAATGAATGAGAAGGAAACTAACTCACTAAATATTCAAAACATGTGACTAACAGAGAGCTATACATTTCAAATAAGTTATTTTTTTCATTAAAAAATCTTGCAAGTCAGTGATGCTTTGGTAATGCCTTGGACATTATAAAAGCCCAATATATCACTGCCAAAATATACAGTCTCAGTATTTCTATAGGTTTTTCATCTCTGAGGACACTGGAGCAGGGATTGGATTATTCATCTACCATAGGCGTAATTTAACACATCCCAAAGTTCTCTCTTTGTCTGGACTACCAAGGAGAGGCTTAGGAAAAATTTGTGACTATAGGCCATTGGCATTTGCTTATCAGTTATAGCTCAATTATTTTAAAAATAGATGTTAGCAACTTTATTTCAGGATAATTGTTTTTATTATAATTGGTAAGTAGAAAAGCCTACTGAATTTCTGATATGAAATGTATATGTTTCTAGTACTGCTTATTAAAAGCAATGAAATTTTAATCTAGTTGAGAAGTGAAATGAGGAATTTATAAAGATACGTTTCTTTAAAATCAAGCTGCAAAATGAATATTAATAACAATTGAAAGAGACCACATCTAGTCTTCCAGTGTAAAATGATGGCTATATATAACAAATTAGTGAGACTGTCTTACTTTTTTTTTATTTAAAAGCCATTAAAAAAGGGGGGGAAAAAACAAAAGACAAAGTCAATAGAAGAATATACAAAATAACATTAAACAAAAAATATTAACCATTACCACAAACTACCATATAAGGATTTACCCTAAGTGTAGAAACATCATTAAGCACTTTGTCCTGGGGCCTAGTAGGAAATCTCCTTAGTGCCTGTAGGCTACTTATAGGACATTTTGTAATGATTGTTCCAGTTTGTCTTGAAGCAGTGATTTTTTTTTTTTTTTCTGGAGATTGAACCTAAGAGCTTTTGCATTGAGGTACAGCCACAGCCTCTTTCTTTCTCTTTCCCTTTCTTTTCTCTTTCTTTCTTTCTCTTTCTTTCTTTCTTTTCTTTCTCTTTTTCTTTCTTTCTCTTTTTTTTCTTTCTTCCCTTCTTTCCTCCCTCCCTCCCTCCCTCCTTTCCTTTTTTTTCTGTTCTTTTCTTTCTTTCCTACACTGCTAAGTTGCCCAGACTGGGCTGTACCTGTGATCCTACTGCCATGGCCTCCCAGAGTGATAAGATTACAGATGTGGATCATCACGGCCCTGCCTGCAGAAATAATTTAAAATGTGTATATTGCCAGGATTTTACTTTCAAGTTTAATGACTTTAAGTGATTGCAGATTGAATGTTTTAATAACATGTAGTAATTCTTAAATGTTCTAATTTGTATAGTCAACTGATAGAAATGATTTAAACATTTCTAGTATTTCAGTTGAATTAGTCGAATGAGTGCATTTAAAATATTTTAAAAGTATTTGAATCCCTCTATAGACTCCAGTATCTGTCACTAATGAGGTTTAGTAATTGCAACAAAGCCCTGTAAAGTAGCTTCAATGTTGGTAATTTTATAACTATAAAATCTCAAATAAATTCTGCTTCATCTAGGGTGTGTCCATACTAGTTGCCTATGAACAACACACTACCATAAGATGACATGAAAAACTGGTCATTGTTTTTGAAAAACCATAAAAAAATCACGTCCCTACTATTGACTTATCATGTTAAATGTATAGTTTCCAATTTGTTCTAAAATATTACTTAGATGCCTAATTTGCTTATTCAACCTGGCAACCCTACAGTGGGAAAAATAACTGATTCAACAATTCTGTTTTAGGTTAGTTGTATCAATTAATTTCACAATTTTATTTTACAAAGAGGTAAGAGTTGCTATGTAGTTAGAATAATATATGCATGACAGAAAATGCCAGACACATCCTTTGGGAGCAAAAGATAAATTCATCTACCAAGGAAAAAATATATATTTCATTAAAGGACACTTATTTTTATTAGGTGATTAAGTAGCTGGGCAGAAAATGATTAAGAAACAAAATTAATACAAATTTACTTGACAATATTGATTCCTTTGAGTAAGTTCTGTACTATGTTCGGAATAAGCTTACCAGGGAAGTCAGTTGGAGAAAAGTGTGTAATGGTCTATACACTTGAACTAGAATTAAGACATATTTGCAGAGTTTGATCTGCGTGTAGTAAGCACTTCTGTCTGTAGCAAGCACTTCTGTCTGTAGCATCTCACAGCATGAGTGTGAACCTTGGAACTTACAATTGTACTAGGGATATAAAGAGCTTATTCATTTATATCTCCCTGGAAGAATGACCTCTCTTTTTATAAGAAATGTCTTCCTTTATCTGAAGCCTTCTTGCCTTACAGACAACACTGTTTGTTATCAGTTTTGGGACACCAATTTTCCTTGGATTCATGTCTGCACAGTGTAAGTTTTCTTCAAGCCTTTATTTCAGCACCTGACTTTCTACATATAGTATGTCTCCGAGAAGCAGAATATAGATTTTGTTTTTAATTGAAATTTTTATTTTGTATTTGATGTAAGTATTGATACATTTGGTCTTGTATCTATCATCTTACCATCATTTTCATCTTGATCTGTTTTATGCTCCTATTTCTCTTCTTCTGCTGAATTAGTCATATTTTTATTTTCCCATTTTTCTCTCCATAACCATGAGTCATGTTTTTCTTTTTCTTGTTTGTTTTTGTTACTGGGGATCGAACTCGGGTCCTTGTGCTTGCGTAGCAGGCGGTGAAACCACTGAGCTAAATCCCCGGCCATGTTTTTATTTTTCTTTTAGCAGGTGCCCTAGGTATTAAAACACATGTCATTGCTTTTCCCCAATACACATAATTAAATTCACTCTTTCCCTGCTAATGCTTGGACCTTAGAAAACTTTTAAGTCCACTGTTAGACTTGTTATGCTAGACCGGCTCTGCTCCTCATTTAACTGAGTCATTCTGCTTAACCTCCATGTTCCCAAGTCCTTGAAATGGAAAGCATCAGAAAAGCAAGAAAACAGAAAGGCCAAGTAGCAGATAAAAAGCTTTATGTATGATATGAGATGCCAGTGGGATATTCATGGAAATGTTAATTACAACCTGGTCATCAATAGTGGGTGGATCTTCAGTGTCCCCGAAAGGTTTTTGTGTTGATGCACTTGGTTTCCAGTATATGTTGCCACTGAAAGGTGGACTCTTGAGAAAGTGACCCTACTAGAGGGAAGTTATACCACTGGGGTTGTGTGTGCCCTTGAAGGGGATATTGGGACCATGGCCTCATCCTCTGACTGCTTTTTGGCCACAGGGAGGTGAAATTTGCTCTATCACATTTCCTTCACCATAATATTTTGCCTTGCCACACACAGGTCCAAAATCCATAAGCCAAAATAAATCTTCCCTCCTTTTATGTTATTCCAGGCATTTTTGTCAGTGACATAAAACTAACATGGTATGTTGAGATTGAGGATAAACATGTAGGATGGTCAGAAGATGTACTATATTTAGTTATGAGACCCAATGAGTTCCTCTAGGAGATAAGATTTCCAGTAGATGACCTGAGAGGAATAATGACCAATGAAGAATCCACAAAACAATGTTGGAGACCAGTACTAGAATGAATTACACAAAGAGGTGATTAACTGTATGAAATGCAGAAGGTGGAGACTGGTCAAGTACAATAACTGAACACTAAACATTAGAGCTGGTAATGAGGTTATTTTGGCCTTGCCAGGAACAGTTAGGGTAAAGTAATGGGAAATAAAAGGCTGGATAAAGATGGTTCAAAGAGACAATGGGAGGAAAAAAGAGAAAGCAGAAAATTAAATTTTACTAAGAGTCTTGGTGTGCACAAGTAAGATAAATGATGGATGTTGCACAACAAATGGAATAACTCAAAGAGATCAGAAACATCACTTTTATCTGGTAGATGCTGTTGCTGGGACAGTCTTCAGACTACAGAATTATGGATTGATTCAGCTGGCTTGTATATTTCTCTCTCTCCTCGAGGATGCTGCTCTGTTTAGAAAATGACAAACTGTGATAACTGTTAATTTGTTACTTTTTTTAAGAAGTTGATAATTTATTATGAATAGGACTTTTTTTTTTGTACTGGGGATCGAACTTGGGACCTTGCACTTGTGAGGCAGGTGGTGGCACCAATGAACTAAATCCCTGTCCCAATTTGTCACTTTTAACCATAGGTACAAGATTTATAGTTCTATAAAAAAATCTAAACCAAGTCAGAAAATTATATACAGTAAATATCCCTTCAAAGGAGTGATTTTACCCACAGGTTAAAAAATTTAAAAGGGGCAAGAGGAAAAAATAGAAAAATAAAACAAAAAGAGATTACAAGCAAGGCTGAAGGACAAAGGAAGATTACCTTAGCTTCAGGAAACTGGTAAAGAAGACAGGAGGGAAAGAAAGAAGGAAAAGCAAGAACAAAACATAACTAAAAAAACTAAAAATAATGTTCACACTCATGAAAAAACAAAAAATGAGGAAAAAAACACAAAGCAAAAAAACTTCTTTGTGATTTCAAGCCTGTGGTTATCTTCTGGAATCTACAGTTTTGTGGTAGTGTTTAATTCAGGGTGTGTCTTTGCTGTCACTGTTAGACAAAGGAAGCAGACAAACCCCAGATCTGTGCTGGATGATCCCAGTAAGCCTCCAGTAGGATTAGGGCATGCTGGACAATCCCAGCAAGCCTGTAGTAGGATTGGGGCTTGGTGCTGATTCTGGTGCTTTCAACTCCATAGAAGTTCAAGATGATCCTGGCCCCTAGTTGTGGGGTTGGGGCATGAGTTGTTCAATCTACAACACTGGTGTCTCTTGCTGGTCTTACCTTGGCTCCCTGACCCTGGATGTCTCTTGCAGTTGTCCTTCACCCAGGCACTGTTGGATTTCAACACTGGGAGCTCTGAGATGAAACCAACCCACAGCTGGTGAGTCTTGGGTTCAGTTGGTCCCTCTCTAAAATGGCATCTGGCCAAGCCCCCTCTTCAGGTGACATTATAGATGCCTGGGCTAGAGTCACTCACTAGCTGTAGTAACTCACAGCACCCACTGCTCTGTTCCACTGGTGTGTCTCTCCCTGGAGGCTTCTGGAGTCACCCATCCTCACTGTCTCTAGATTTCATCCTCTTCAATTACACTGTGATCCAAGAGCCTGGAAGAAAGTGCAGTTTGCTATCTCCTTTTTCTGAGTTGTGGTCTGTTTCTTCACTTTCTCTGTGGGCCTCAATTTTCCCTTCAGATCCATCTTGTGTCCTGGGGATCCACCTCCCTCCTTTTCTTCCAAAATTTGTTATATTCCAGTGACTGGATTCCAAATTTGGGAGAGGTTGATTTGTTGCTGTTTACTGCTCCGCCATCTTCCCAGAACCCAGTCCATTCTTTATTGGGGTGTAGTCTTTTAGTCTTGGAATAATTAATAATTTTTTCTATTATGTGTTGGATAGGACTAAGCATCTTTATTATGCTGCAACAGTGGTTCTTGATATCAGAGAACTTGAATTTTAAAAAGTAGCTCCCAACTGTAATTTTGCTGAGCCATAATTTTGGGTTAGGCTGTTATTTCAGTGTATGAGTTATTAAGATGACTTCTAAACACATCTCATTGTGTCGCTTATCCTTCATTCAACATTATAACTGTCACTCAACAAAGGTATAAAAGTGTTCTGAGATTTGGGGAAACAAAAGTGCAAGGACTAAGATTTATTTGCAAGTATCAGGGGATCTTCTGCTCATATCAGTATTAACTGATAAACATGAATACTGATGTATTAATTTCCTAGGCTAGCCATAACAAAATAGCACAGACTGGGTGACTAAAACAGAAATCTGTTTTTATCATACTCCTAGAGGCTAGAAATCCAAGATAAAGGTGTCAGAAGGATTGGTTATTTTGAAGGTCTACTTAGCCAGTAGGTGGCTACCTTCTCATTTGTCTTATGATCCTTTATGCGTTGGGATGCATCCTCGGTATCTCTTTGTATGTCCTAATGTCCTCTTCTTATGAAATCAATCAGAATAGATTACAGTCCACCATATTGAGTTCCTTTCAGCCAACGACTTCCTTAAAGGATGTATTGCTACACATAGTCACATTCTGAAGTACTTGGGGTTCAATATATGAATTGTGGGGGAAGATAACTGGAACAACTTGTACTCTGTTTTATTTCTGTTTCACATATTTTAGGAGGAAAAAAGCAACCTTGCTAGAAGCAGTTTGAAAATCAGTACTGAAAACCATCAACTTAGATCCAATGAGAGCTAGAGAAAACAATACATTAATAAGTAAAGTTTATTACTCACGATGTTATAATTTACATATTTATCTCATTTACCTGGCCAGTGTATGTGCATGTGTGTATATAATTTTTACATAGGTAAGTTACTCATCGCAAAAATTACCTACAAGGTAGTTACACCTCCTCCTTAAATGAGGTTATTTGGGGTCTGAATTTTAATCAAATAATTCTTTAGTACTATCTGGATTATTAAAAACTTTACATTCAACAAATCATAGCCATATCAGAGAAAATGAGTATATAATTTAATCACTTTAAACAAAAAATTGAAATAACTTACACTTTAAAAAAAAGAACCTTAGTAATCTATAAGATTCATTTCTGCTGTTTCCTGATAGAGTTAAATGTGATAACCATACATGTGTCATGTGTTAGAAAAATGTTCACAATTTAAACCTAATTCTGTCTTCTGTTAAAGTTCATTATGAATGAATGATAATATACAAGTCATGGTACAAATTTATATGATGGTACAAGTTTTCATCATCTCCTTTGAGTGATTGAGTCTGAAAAAAAGCATACAAATACATGTCCAAACAAATCTGATACATTTGCAAAAACATTTCCTTCTGTAATATATGTTTTTCTGTAGTTTAGAATTTAAAATTTTCATAGGAAAATAAAAATCACCAGCTAATACAGTTATATGCACAAATCACATTTTTCTTCCAATTACTTTTGGTTAATTTTAACTTCTTGGTGTCATTTTGATGAACCATCAAGTAATTATTTTTTAAAAATCAAATATTTAAAAATTATGGCTAATAATTAACTTTTAGTATTCAGAAATGAAAGTTAGAATGCCTTCAGTCTATTTATGTCATATCTGAACATATTCATCCTCTAAAATAAAACCATATACATAATAGTGTTTGGAAAAATGATAGTTTGAAGTATACATTAAATTCAAATTTTAATGAAAGAAAAAATGGATAATGAATTTAGTTAACAATAACCTTAAACTTCTGAAAACAATGAAGACAGACACTAATCACATTCAAACGAACTTGTAAAACAATTTTAATTTTTACTCAAAATACATGAGATGTCATTGTTAGCCCTTATATTTGAAAAATGGAGTAAACTGTGCAGCAAAGGAAGAAAAACAGAAGCTATTAGATTTTAAGCTCAAGTGTCTATAAAAATTCAGGTAAAAGGCAGGTTAAAAACTCCAGACATTTTCCTGTTGTTCAATACACCAAACATATTAATATCCATAGTTCTTTTTATTTCATAAGATATAAATATCATTATTTATTAGAAATAATAGTTTAAAATTAGTTTGTCTTCCTAAATGACATGATTTCTTACTTTAAAGGAAGTTTCATCAAGAGTGTAACTTATCATAACTGCCCTGCAGTTTTATTTAATTGCAATTTATTTGGATTTAAATAATAAATACTACCAACTCATGGTAAACTATTTTATCCCTAGCAAATGTAATTAGAATTTTATAGTAAAGAAAGTCATAGAAATTGATAACACATACAGTGACTAAAGTATGGGCCTTTGTACATAGACAAAATCTGACAAGAAAATCACCTGACAAATAGGGAAAAAGTGTAAGGAATAAAGTTTAGCTACATAAAATAATTTTTAATATCAAAGCTCATCCGGCCTAATACAATTTGAAAGAAACTGTTGAAAAGTGCCACCCATAACATAAGCTATAAAATATTATTATCTGTCTTAGAAAAACTTCTAATTTTGTAGGTGATTTTTATGTGGAAGCAAAAATAGAGGGCTTTGTCATTTTACTAGTTATAGGCAGAATACCAATGCTTTATTAAAACAAAAACAACAAAAACCTCCAAACAACTAAATGGAATGTGAACTGCTGGTCAGAAAATGTGTCGTAGGCTTAAAGAATCCCCCTACCTCAACATGGCCATATGTTCAGCACTTCCAGTTAGTTCTGACAGTGAAGAGAAAGACACTGCAACCTCATGTAAAAAAATTCAAACAAAAAAAATTAAATGTCAGAACAACAGCAGCAAAAAGATCCTGTGATGATTCATTTTTTCCGTACCAAAAGTATTGTTGGAACTCCAAAACCTTGCTTGTGTACAGCAACAGTGGGAATAACATCTGTGCCAGGTCCATTCATACAACCTCTCCAGTGCAATGTAAGTTTTCTCTTAGCAGCCACTGACCTGTAGTGGACTGGAGTGTAGTGAGTGTACACTATGGCTTGTTCACTAATGCCATAAATAAGAACGACCAGAGCCATTATTCAGTTTGCTTGGCTGAATGCTTCTGGGGACATCTTTATACCCTGGGCCTTTTTCTTAACAAGCAGTTTTTCCTTAACAAATTCTGGTCCTTAGTGAACTAGAATGAATCTTAGGTCACCTCCTTGGATGGTAGGGCATATGTTAACTTTCCTCCTTTTTAAAAACCCAATGTTATTTGTTAGCCACTAAAATAAATTCTTCCCCTTTTCTACTCCTTCCTTTTCTTTTCCCTAATGTGAACCCTGTGTAAACCTAAAAACATGGTAACTTACAATACAAGTTTGCTCAAAGTGCAAAATATGTTATAGATAGTTTCATAGGCTTTATTTAAACACAGCATTTTATACAATACAGTACAGTCTGAGATTCCTGCTTATAAGTTACCCACTTAGCAGACCACTATTTTAAAAGGGTCAACCACTTAAGGGTAACTCAGTGCTTTCTTACACAAAGTTAATACAATTGAACTTTACAAGTTTTGTTCAGAGCAAAACAAAGTTAATCTTACACTTAATCACATATATACATATTTTATAATGCTCTTTAAATGTTTAAGTTTAGATAGACACATTTCTTAAATATAGACCAAGTTTGCCTATAAATTCATGAATTATTTTATAGTTTTGTTTCTACTTTACACACACTGTATACAATACTTAAAAAAATAATTTGTGGATCAATTCATTTTACTTCTTTCTGCAAAATCTGTTCACCTTGTAACTCTTTAGGCAGGGTTCTTGACCGCTGTAGAACCACACTAAGTTCTTCAATTACCTTCGATGGCAATTTATGATCTGAGTCCAAGGTAGCTTTGTTATTCCTGTCCTCAGCCTTCTTCAATGTCTTTAGGTCCTTCTGGCCTTTCTGTTGCCCCTGTTGGGCCTCAGCCTCTGTGTCCTCTAGACAGACGAAACTCCGGTGTTTTCTGGTCCGATTTCGAAGTTTATCCTCTTTGTGCTCCAGGCACTGCGCCACGATGGAGGCTCTGTCCTTTAAGCTGGGTTCCATGGACTCTCTCTCATGCTTTGCACTGAGCCGCAGCCTTTCAAGCTCTGCTCTTGCACTCTAAAAAAGAAAAAATAATAAAATGTCTTACAGGAAAGCAAGATTTGGGAAAAATGATGTTCACAAAATATATTCCATGTAACAGTTGATGCTTCCTATACAAGAGTTTATTTCTATAATGTAGGTTCTAAATTCGATGTAAGTGGCATATCTGAATTTATATACTGGTCTTAGAGCTGCAAAATCATATGAGATGAAGATGACAGAAATTCATTTTAACATGCTTTGGCACAGCACTTCAAAGATTTCTTTCCGGTTAGTTATTCAGACTGACTCTCATTTCAACCCTCCCTCTTCCAACTCATTTTTGCCTCTCTGTGCCATACCTGCATGCACCCTTAGTTCCAAAAGCACTGGACACTCAGCACTGAGGAAAAAAACACTCTCCTTGGCCATGTGAGCCAGGAAAGTGCTCTATACTATAGCTCTCTTTGAGATTCATAATGCATAATAAAGATGCTGAGAATTATTAAGGAAGAGAAATCTCCTTAACTCCTTTTCTCTGTTTTATTCTCCCAATATTTCTGGCTAGTGAAACCTTTCTCCTACACAATGCCTATTGGGATTCCCTGGGTTTACTTTTAAAAACACAAAAATATGTTAATACCTGCTTTTGTGTTAGTAGATTAGAATTCACAATTATAACTTTCAGGACCTACAAGTACTAGAAGTATACTGCAACACAACACCTGAAATCAAATAAGGTGGACTTTTAAAAGTAGCGTGCAGGACAAACTGTGGCTGGGAAATATCTAGTGTACAGACTTTCCTTGGCTTCTCAGGAATCACAACTCATTCAAGTATAAAATATGGCTTTATATATCACAGTAAGTTTCACAACTTTTCAGCCGAAAGAATTAGATGCAGAATTTAGGGGGCAAGTATTAATGTATATAGTGCTGAAATTTTAATTATACTATAAGGTTCAATATTAGCTTAAATGATTTATAAGCTTGTGTGAAGGTGAGGATGAATGGTAAAAGTGATCTGTGAAAAGTCAGAGTATGGGGTGGGGAGAAAGTAAATACATGAATAATACAGTGAGCTGGAGAGGCCTGCAGGGGAGGAAAGAAAACTACTGTCTTTAAATGACAAGGTATTCATTTAAAAAGCAAGATGGATAAAGTGTAAAAGCAGATGAGCACGAGGTGGCTTGCTCCAGGCAATGCCAGTCTGTGTCACAGCAGAGAAATTGTGCCTATCCTTCCCAGCTGCAGAGTGCAACTTTCTGCAGAGCTGAAGCAATGAGCAGTGAATATATCATCAGAACAAATCACTCACAGGGCTTTAGTCTGGGCTCTTATATGGTTCCCATTAAATCCAGTTTTGTGGGCCAAGTTTATGGCAGTCTCATGGTAAAAAAATACGAGATATATATATTATATATAACCTCAGAAATTCTTTTAAAGTACTTTTACTATTGAACTCACTTACTAGCTGATAATCTCCATGGTGTAAAATATATAATCACAGCACTAAAGTTAATTCTAACAATGCCTCAAGCTTTCTTCACAGTTTAGTTATATTTTATGGTGCAGAAACACAAAGTCAAAGAACAATCTGTCTGACATCACATAAGAAAAACTTTGAAATGGGAGGCTAGAAATACTCAAAAGAAATCATTTGTCTTAAATGACCTAAGAGAGTTTTGAATGGGAAGCCATGGGGGTGCTGTGGGGTTAGTGTCCCTTTCCCAATACTGCCTCTAGCTCCGCCTCTGGCCCTCTGGCTTTGAGCAGCATAGGGCATGCATCCTCCTATCTTACAGCGGCCTTCTGGGAGTAGGTAGCGCAGGGGATGCTGAGAGTTTTCGCTCAGTGCTATGCACAGCTCCTCAGAGTAGGCAGGAAGGGAGCCTGAGGGTAGGCCTCTTAAGAGTCCCAATGTCAGTTCAGTTCCAGGAGTAGCCAAGCATTTCTGTGTTAACTCTTCTAATGGCTTCTCCCTGGGCCTGCAAAGTGCCTGCTACCTTCCCCTCTTGCTGCCAGAGGGAATGTCTGAAGGCATGCGTGCATAAAGATGTCCCCTAGAGAAGTCCCAAACCCCGCATAGCTGAGACCCGAATCTGAAGTGCCTCTTAAGCATGGGAACTAGCTGCCTTCAGAGCCCCGCCTGGCATGGAGGAGGTAACAGTTTGGGAAGGGCCCTATGGAGACACTGTTGCAATGTGCCTACAAGAAGTAAGTACTGCTTAGAGACAGTAGGCCTGGACTGTAGAAGAGGGAAGCCCAGGGGAGCAGGCACCTATGTGTAACAACAAGGTGAGGCCCAGAGCTGGGCAATGGACCCCTGCTGTGGCATAGCCTGATGCAGATGTTGCAGTCTCCGGGTGACTCCTTTGTAGTGGCCCCTATTCATACAAGGCCACCCCCTTCGGCTGCAATGGCTTTTCTTGAGTACCCACCTGCAGGGAGCAGCAGGCAGGGCAAATGTGGTGGTGTCCCTGGTTGGCCTGTAGTACAGATACCCTGATGCCTAGGTCTGGGCTCTAGGTCCTCTAGGTTAACCCCATGCCAGTCAGCCTCTGGGATGCAGTCAAGCCTGCTAATGGATTGTGAGGTTTGCAGGGCTCCCACAGGAAGGACCAGGCAGCCAAAACTTTTTTTTTTAAGGGATTTAGAGAAGTGCTGTTTACCATCAGATATGAAAATATTTTGATGTGATAACAACTGTAGTGGGGATTATAGCACAAGATGCCATCACACAACCTGCACAGGGCAGAGCTAAGAGTCCTCCTTTGGCCAGTGTCATGGGTGGCAAACTGGATCTGCATTCTTGCTTTCCAATCATCATGTTCAAAAGCAGGTCAGGTCCTTGTCCTTTGTCCTGGCTGTGCTACACACTTCAGCCTTTGCTGGGAGCTTAAATACCTTACAGGGGTCCTAGAGGAGTGAGGCTACGAAGTAGAAGAGGGCTTCCAGGCCGAAGCAAAGCACCTGCGCCCCGAAGAATATACCACCCACAGCCACAGAGGCTGTGGATTGCCAAAAGAAATTTTGGGTTTTCATGTGAATTCTCTGGATTTTCAAATAATTGATAACAAATTCAAATTCTGCTCAACATTGTGATAATCAAACCAGGCAGTTTTGAGGTTGTAAAATATTCATGCTAGCCATCACCTTTCTGAGTCCAGCCAAACTTCTTATAAACATGTTTCTCCTCCACTATAAAAGTAACACAGAAACATTATAATAGTAAAACCTGGCCCAGTGAAAAGGAAGTCTTCTTCTAGTTGTAGTACCCAAAGGACAACTCTTAGCAATTTCTTATATGACCTTCCAGGTATATTTATGTATGTGAGTATAAATCTATTTACAGCTAGCACAACTTGCTAGTCATGTGAGTGGGCCACCTCTAAAGCCAATCATCAGGCCCAGTAAAGTCTTCAGATAACTCCTGAACTGCTGAGCTTTCCAGCTACAGAGCAGACAGAAACTGTCCCTGCTGTGCCCTGGCTGAATTCCTGACCACAGAAACCCTGAGAGATAATAAAACTTGTTCCTTGTCTTAAGACAGACAGACACACGTACACATGCGCACACTTTGAAATGGGCGGTCAGGTTGGTTTTCTGAAATGGATGTGCTTCTTTTCAGCACATCACACTGCTCCAGGATAGTAAGGGATAGGCAGATGGATTATTATTTTCTGTTCAACTGTACCATTCTTTTTTGTTCATTAATTTACAGAAGTCATTTTAAAAAGCAATGGCTTCTCCCTCCCTTCTTTTGAGTCAGGATCTCGCTGTGTTGCCCAGTGTGGCCCCTGAGTGCTGGGCTCAAATGATCTTCTTGCCTTGGTCTCCCTAGTAGCTGAGACTATAGGTGGGTGCTACCACACTCAGCTTTTAATGGCAATTTCGAAAGCTAGTGAGTTGTCTTCCAAGTTTATTATTTTGTCCCAATATGTGTTAACTATATGTCAGGTGTTATTATAATACATTCTCAAATATAATTATTTAATCATCACAATAACCCTATAGAGCAGAGGATTTTTTAGCTCCACATATTTACAGATAAATAAGCTGTAGACACAAAGTTAAGGCAGGTTTCAAGATTTTACATGAAACAGGAACACCAACAGGTGGTTATCTAGCTTGTGCATTCTTCGGCATTCTGTCTGCCTCTTGTGTGATTTCTTCTGCCAACAATTTACTTTTCCTGGCTTATTCAGCTAGCAAACTAATTTACTTAATTAATTGTATAAGGCACTTTCTCCAGGAAGCTTTTTGAGAGGTACTTTCACATAACTTCCAAAAGAACCTCATGAAAGCATGCCTAAATCAACAAATTTCCCAATCTGCCAAGAACTTGTCTGAAAAATTCTTCTTGAACATATCCTTCAATATTAATGTATTTTTTCTTATGAATGCATTCCACTTGGTAATTTTAAGTTAATGTCCATTTTCAAAACATAGGCTTAAAAGTGGGCAGTCATTTTATAGGTATATTTTCTAATATATTTACATAAATCTAATTCTATAGTACACATTTTAATGGTTCATATGAAGAATTTAATTTTTTATGAATTTTGCTTTAATGCCTTTTCAAATGTTTCAATGTTTTTCCAACTGTGGAGCACCATATTTGTCAAATCATTAAATCATATTTACCAAATTTACAAAAAAAGCTTAGTTTATTTTAACTCATACATTTTCCAGCAATTAATATCACATGTAATTGTTTTAAGAGCCTTTAACAATTTTTCAAAGCAACAATTTTGAGACATGGGGTTACTGGCAAGACTTTAAAGTATCAGCCTGAGAAAAAGTAAGCAAGCAGCTGCAACTTCGAACAGTGCAAGTAAAGATGGTGAAGGATGGGACCTAGTACTGACCCTAAAGTTCATTACACCTTCATTATAATGCATTTCTATATAAAAACCTCCATCTAGGGGGAACATGACACATTGGTAAGCACATTTTGAGCCATGTGCAAAGTCATGTCTATAATAGTAGCTAAACAACACCCTGTCTGGAGACCACTGCCCCTTGTGGGGAAAGTCATGAATAATTAATGACATTTGGGGGGGATCCTACAAAAATGAAACATAGCCTTTGTTGGCCATTTCTCCATCTATACAAGAACTGATGTGATGTTTGTGGGCTCTTTCTGTCTCTTTTCTGGGGCTGCTAGTGGGACAGCCAGCTTGTTTCTTTTCTGTAATAAATTTTCCAATTAACACTTTTGCCTGTAAATTTGTATTGTTGCCTCAGTATTAATTTCCATTATCACTGAAGTAAGGATCCATGATAGCCAGTGACATCTTCAGTTTCCTGATCTTAAGCATGTTAAAAAATTTAACTCTGAAATTGTGGATTTGGGTTCAGGTAATAAAGTACTGCATATTTAAATCATCTACATGGACTGCTGGTTAAAGAATTTTGAGACTAAAAATTCGTCTTTTGCTTTTCTCTGCAGTTGATCCTAAGGCAGTATCTGGAAGACCTGGGGACATGGGAGAGAATATGTATTCTCTACACTTGCTTTATTGGTTCTAATGTCCTGTGGAATGTCTCAAGAATTTTAAGATTCTAGATTAGGTAATGAACCCATAATTGTGCAGAATGGTTTATTAGCAAAAACTGTAGGTGTGGAATGAACACAGGGACGAGGTCATTATTTCTTGGGAGACTTACTCTCCTTTGATTATACTAGTGCAGCAATATCAAGTAGGGGAACCAAAGACCATTATTTTTGAAGCCTTTGTATTTAGAGATGGAGTTTTTCAGTGGAATAAATGTTCAGGCACATTTTTCATGCATGGAAAAATATTTGAAAGACCTGATTACTAGATTAAAGTGCTTTTAGTCTTCTAAAGGCTTTTTTCTGCTTGGAAAGCAAAAGATTCAAATAGCTTAATCCCAAATTTAAGCTCAAAGAAGATATAACACTTTTTAAATGCTTTTCTTTGTGCTTTGAGGAACTCAATTAAGACACTGAGACATGAGCTAGTTCCCAAGTGGCTAATGAGTTTTGGGAGAAAAAGCCTATGCTCTTTCCTGAAGAGACCATACTTCACATCAAGACTGACATTACTTAAATGCTCCCACCCCTACAGTGAGAAAGAAAATAAATAATGACCTTCATGAACAATGCCAATTGATGTTCAGAGGTCATCTTGCAATTTCTTAAATTAAGAAAGATACCCTATCATTTCCCAAACCACTGGAAATTGCTGTTATGTCTGTAGAAAATCTACTTATCATGGCTCCAGACATTTTCTGCCACGGACTTACTCTGAGGTGTTTTAATTTCTAAGACTAATTTGAGATTTATTTTACCACCAGAATTTCTGTACAAATATTTAAAATTATTTGGCTACTTATGAGACAAGAAATGATACTGTATATATGTAAATGGGTAGGCAGTGACACTAAAATAAATGATGTACCGTTATTCATGTTTTCTTGATGTATATGATTATTGCATTTTTCAAAGTGATCATTATTGTTGTTTTTGAAGTTAGTGAACTAATTGACATTTTTAGTCATATTAAGACATAGGAAAACAAATGCTTTAATTTAATATTAGATAAACAAAATCCTAACCTACCTCAATATTTCTTCGGGCTTGGGTTGCATTTCTTTCATGTTGGATAGGAATTAGAGGTAAACCTCCAATTTTGGGATTTTTGGTTATTGAACGTTTTCGCTCCTTTCCAGCTGGTGGCCATATATCATTTTCATGCTGTGGAAACACAATTTCATGCTGTTGGTGTGTGATTTTTATTATGTGGTACACCATGGTAGTCACTTGGCTCCTTTTCTATGTACTACATCAAATGATGTGCTTCTATGAGGATGCCATTTGTAATTATGATGTTGACTCTAGCAGTGACATAGCTTGAGGATGTAAAACTCTTAAGTGAACTGAGCATTTGAGGGCTCAGTTCAATTTCTAAGTTTCAAATACATGCCTTCTGTACTACTTATCAAACCAAATGGGGGAAAACACTGGAGGAAACTGGAAAATCTCTTTGGAAAGAAAAATAATGCATTTGTCTACATTTCTAGGCTTTATAATAAAAATAACTACACATTTATTTTTCCTCATATCAAAGATGATTTTAATGTAAAAATAATTTGATCTTACATATCCCAAAGCAACCTCAGGCCTGGCTATTAGAAAAATGAGACTTCTTTTACAACGTTTTGAAAAATGTTACTTTTTCATCTAATTGAATTCTACAGAAATGTTACCTTTTTATACATACATTTATATTGACAATCACTGTACAACAGAGAGTATGGTACATTTGTTCTCAAATTATTGACTACATAGTCTATTGCAATAAACAATTATAGATATGACTGGAGAAAAGTTAACTTTGCAATGAGGGATAAATGTCCAGAGGTAAAATATAAGCTTTTGAATGATTAAACCTTGAGATACACATATAAAAGAAAAACATTTAAAGAATTTTTCTATTTCTCAGAGTAGTTTAATTTTTTAGAAGTTGGGAAAGCAAATTGATTTTCAGACAACAATCTATAAAAGATATACAGAAAACCAAGTATAAAAAGAAATTTACAGATGTTTTGATGAAATAAAACCATTTGGTAAACTGCATAGCTTGATTCTACTCTATATTTTCTTTAATTTTTGAGATATACCAACAAATTCTTGTTCTTTTTTATTAGTATTTTAATGTATTTTTCTATAGCAAAGAATTCATTTCTAAAAATATTTACTGTATATAATAATAGCTGATTTATATTGAAGGGTATATTGCCAGGCTTTGAGCTTAGCAATATACTTGTTATTTCATTTAACCTTCAACAATCCTACAATGTAAATCTTATTATTATTAGGCTTTGTGAATAATGTATTCTCTTGAATTGCAGAGAAGTATTTACTTTGATTCAGCAAGTGTACAATGGCAGTGTACTTACTTTTCAACCAGAGAGAAAGTTACAAAGCTTTAGAATGCTAGTTTTATGTTATGGTCTCAAATATAAAAATAATTTGATATAACATGATATACTCGGGATGTTCTCAACATGTAAAGGCAAGAGAAAACTGGCTAAAAGGAAATAGGTAAGTTTTTAAATTATTTTTTACACTTTCAAATCACTGATGAATAGTCCCTATGTTACATGATATACTGGGAAAAGCAGAAATCTCTAGGTCTAAGTGTTATGTTTTAATTTAATATCTTTGGTTGTTGGGAAGTGTGGAAAAAAGGTGATCAAGCAGGGATCATATAGCTGAGGAATAATGACTATACCCCAAATCTCCACTTTTTCCTCCCATTTTCTAATCATGACCTCCTTATCTTTCCACCTAACTTAATTTTATTCACTGTAAATACCCTTTTGACTGCTTGAGACTGCTAATCCATCATCACCACCACTCTTTTTTCCACTTTTTAAAAAAATCTTTTCCTTCCTTGCCTGGCTCAGATTTCATGATGAATTAGTAAACTCACTTCTTTGTCAATTATCTTTAACTTCTTTCTTCTCCCTCCATCCCTTTGCAAAACCCTAAATCTAGTTAGCCACAATTCTACCTGTGCAATAGGTGCCTGTTAGTTGGTAGAGGAAACACAGGGAAGATTATTCTATTTCATTTTTAAGTTGTTTTCGTTTTTAAATTTAACCTTAAATTTCAAGTTGAGCAGTCAGCACTCCCTTAAAGTTCTACCATAGGACAACTTAAATCTTCACTCTGCAGATTATTTTTTCTCATCATTTTTAACAGATTTCTTGCCTCACAAGTCAGAAACTTACTGATTTAATCCAACAAATTATTGGTTAATCACTTACGAATATAATTTTCCCACTATGTAATTTGCTTATCTCTGTGTGCATAGCCACATATAGGTGAGCTTTTCTCTTATTTGCAGTCAGCATTTGCTCAGATTACATCTAACTTTTTCCAGTCATATCTACAACTGACCAATGGGCCACAATATGTAATCAATAATTTGAAAACCAATGTGCTACACTTTCTGTTGTTTAATGACTCTCATCAATAATGACAACTATTTTGTCACAGTTTGGTCACACTGGTGCAAGTCTGCTAAAGGTCTCCAATGCTGTAATAATCTCTCTCCTCTGCTATCAATTTATTCCTCCAATTATTGGATTGTCACTACCAACATATATGCAAATATATACTCCCCCATCTTACATTAAAACCCCAAACCTACCTCATCTCTTGTTCCTTTCTAGCCATAACCTTATTATCCTCACAGCAAATTACTAACAGAATCTTCTGTACTCAGTCATCGCATGGTTTTTCTCCTTCCTCATCCCATATTTCTCATTGTTTCCTAGTCCGCTTGATGTTTAAAATTAGGAATATCCCAAGGTGAATTTGAAAGCTCTCCCTTACGTCCCACCTTCCCTCCTCTCTCTCTCATCCATCCAGTCTTAAAGCTTACAATATAATCCAAACCCTGACTTCTCCCAAATCTATAATTCAGTCTCAAATTCTGGGTTTTGATGCAACTTGGTACTCAGCACATCTATTTGTGTATCTAAAAGGCATCTCAAATTTCTTGTGACCCAAAGAGAACACTCAATTTTCTTCTACACCTCTGGTAACTGTCAGGTGAAAAAGCTAGGATTCTTCCTTGATTTCTATTCCATCTCTCAAACTGCTGTTAACTAATCAATTCAAAAGTTTTACTAGCTCTACCTTCAAAATATTCCTGAATCTGAGTATTTATCATATCTACCATTACCACTCTAGTCTGAACTGATTTTGCCTCACTCTTCTTCCTGCTTTCATCTTTGATCCCCCACAGTGCAGCCTCAATAAAGTAATGTCAAGTATTTTTCAACTAAAATAAGATTACATCCTTCTCTTGTTTCAAATTCTTAAACAAGGACTACAAGATCTGTCCTCTGCTTTCCTCATCTCTTATATCCTCCCTCACACAGTCCTTCATGTATTTGTGAAATTAACTGAGATCATTACACTTGGACCTACTGGCTCCTCACTGAGAAAGACCCCTCTTGGATACCTGGATGATTCACCTCTTGCAGACAAGATCTCAGCTCTACTCTACCTATTCAGAAAACCATCACCTGAGAACTTCATCAGTTAGTGCCCTTTCTTACCACATTCATAGTCTCTTCTTTGCCAACATATCAGTTATTGTTTCATCATACTGATGTCCATTTGAAATTTTATTATTTTTTTGTTCTACTTTAGAAATATTGCACATGCACTTTGTAAAAGGCAGGAGCTACATGAGGCAGATATACATATGAGTCGAATAAAACAGTCCTCCTATTCATGGAGATTACATTTTAGTAGGAGAGGAAGACATGAAATAACTCATTAGAAGTATGTTTTTAATTGGTGTTAGAAGTACAGCGTGCTACTAAGGGTCTAATGGTATGAAGGTCAGGAAAAGCTTCTCTGACAAAAGGATATTTAAACTGAAATCTTGATGACTTGTGAAGTAAGGATGGAGATGAGACTAAGTATTACAAAATTGTTCTGGGTACATTTACTATTGATTACTGTGGAAAAGCATGTGCTACTACTTCGCTGCTTTACTATGAAGATGAGCTATAAATCTTTAAATCCAGGAGGGCCTCTGTATTTATCTTAATGGAGGAGTTAAATAATCCCCAGAAGTACAATGAACAGAAAAAAGATAATCAAGCCATGTCATTAGGACTAAGACAAGGATACATGCAGCAGGAGAAATAACTTGGTCATAACAGTCTCTACTTTCTGTCTATTCATTTTTTGAGTTTCAACTACAGGGTGTACTAACCTCAAATATAAAAACAAAAAAATACTAGTTTAGTTGTACCACAATTTAATCACTTTTGACTATACAGTTCCAATTTTATTAAAATATTTCAAAGCAAGTTTTTAAATTTTGCTTTTTAAGTAGAGTTTGAATATCTGATTATTTAAAGCAGAAAAGTGTCTAAAAAGCAACTAGTCTTTTTCTGCAAACGTATTTCCAAGTAGTATGAGAGACTGAGAAGAGCTATGTTTATTAAACACTGGTAAGGTTAATAAATTAAATGAACAAAGAAAATAGTTTTCAAAGCAAATAAGGACTAGAGTTTGGGGTGAGTTAACTTCTTTCTTATAGGAGAAACAAGAAACTACCTCCTCAGCATTAAAGAGTGGCAACATAATTGTTAGCAATGAATTTCAATGCTATGTGAGAAGCGTTATTGGGAATTCAGCCTGACAAGGTTGGGAAAGAAACCAACCCTATTAATGGGACTATTTAACCCTTTCTTGAATGAGTGAGTCCTTCTCTGGGGAGGAAAACAAATGGGAAGTTGAGCATATGTGTTGGCCTCAGACAACCATGGGTTTAAACCACTAACTGAATGGTCCTAAGCAAACAATAGAACATTTGATTTTAAAGCCAAAGGATATTATGCACCTCTTGTTAGAAGGAATACATGAACTGACTCTTATGAAGTGTCTAATACATGGCAGGTATTAAAGAAATGTAGAGTCCTATCTTTCTTTCTGGAAAGGCAGAGGTGGGGCGAGTGAGAGAACAAGAAAAGAAATAAGGCACTTTACTAAATGAAGATCTATGTGGGATTTTGGCAGGATGACAATTTAGCTAAGTCCCTCCTTCCCATGCTGCCATCTTAAAATAATTCGCCTCTCCTATGCCAAGGAGCTACTGGGATGGCAAAAACAAAAGGAGAGTGGACAGGGAGAATAAATTCTCTTTAAAAGGCTAATGGGTAAACTGGACTTTTATGTATTAAATAAAAGTAATGTGAAAATGAAAGTTTTTGAAGGGCTAGAGATGCAGCTCTGTGGTACAGTGCTTGTTTGGCATGAAGGAGGCCCTGACTTCAATCCAAAAATAAAACAGAAATTCACTGAGAATCACTACCACATCAACACTTTCTATAAACGAAAGTTTTATATTTCATTGGATAACTGGAACAGATATCATACCTGGGCAATAAAGATACTGGCCATCCACTCCATCTGGGTTTGTGAACTATCACAGCACAGGTGCCTGCAAAACAATGTTTATAAAATAAATGATTCAAAAAGACAACTGGCTAACCTCTATTGTATTTATTGGTGTAGCAACCACAAAAATCTGCGTTTCTCATAGTTTACAGCTTAAGGCAATCAAATTGTAACATTTCTGTACAAGTGGTTTTAGTTTTATATTAAGTAAATAATATGAAAGCAACTATAAATATGCTGGTTTAAACAAAACCTAACAAAAGGCTTTGGGAAATGGTGCAAAATAAGCAATATTTTTGGAAAGCCAGGAAGCTCATGTCATTTTGCTTTTTCAAGTACATGACAGTAAATAAACATCTTTCCCCCCAGAAACTATGAGGTCTTCCCCTCAAAAAAAAAATTGTGCACATGCCCATAATGGCAGATTTTGAAAAGGCTTAGATATAATCTCCATCATTATGATTATAAACACTAGACTCATGAAAAATTAACTACATGAAAAATGCTACATATCTAGTAACACTGATTTAGTAATCTTTTATTGAAACTCCTAAATAAACTACAAATCTTGCCCTCAAGGTTTGCTTAGTCTATTAGGGAAACTGGGCATGTAAATGAATAAACTGTAACACAGTGAGCAGAAGCAAAGAGGACTTGAGTACAAACACAGAAACAGCAGATACAGAGAAAGGGAGATGACAAGGTTGTTTTCTGTATAAGCAAAATTTGTAATTGATTTCAGAGTGAAAAATGGACATTTCAATATAATTATATCCTTCATATTTCTGTATTAAATATAATTTACTTGGTAAAATATCTAAAATTGTTTCTTCATTTAATTTTTACAAAATCATTGTGTCTTATTACTCTGTCCAAAATAAAAATCTCATGTTATGTACATACATACATAAAATACTGTAGAGACAAATAAATAATGACCAGAAGTAGGAGTAATGTGATAAGATTTTGGGGGCATTTGAGCAAATTGTTTGGAAGAAGAAAGACAGATGCATCTGCTGGCTCATCAGGGAGAATTTGGAAGTCATAAGGAAGGAAACATCAAACACCATAGGAGAGAGATGAGTAAAAAGACCAAATGTAATATGGTTATGAAGTGGACAATTAAAGACAGAGGCTCCTCTGTCCTTAAATCTAAAAGAGAAACTTGTGGGAAATGAAGCTGACAGAGTTACATTTAAAGGGTCATGAATGCCATAGTAACAATCCTGTAATGTGTCCTACATATGACAGGACTCACAGAAGAATTTTAAAGCAGGGGAGAAGCAAAGTCTCTTTGGCGGCTGGATGGAGATTATGGTAGAAAATTAAAGCAAAGTCAGAGCATGAAGAGCATATAAGGTTTCTGGAATAATTCAGGTAGATAAAAGAAGGCCTGATGAAGGATTCAGAAGTATGGGTGGGTAAGGGGGTAAAAAAGAGGCAGATCAGGCATAATTTAGCAACGGAATAGATACAGGTAGGCAAGGATGGAGGCAGTGAAATCTCTAGGAGCCTAATGAGATATAAATGACATCTGTACAAAATGTACATATATAGATAGAACTGGTTTAAGAACGGGATGTGTTTTCTTTTTAATCCTATTTTAGTTACTTCTTACACATTTTAAAAAACTGAATTATACCTACTTCTCTCCTAAAAGCTGGATTCTACAATCACATAATATCCCTGGAAGAAATAAGATATAGCTTCTTTTAAGAGGCATTGTCAAAGAGGGTATGTGAGGTTGAAACAAACTTGGACCCTGATATAAATCTATATTCTTAGATTGCAAGTATTTAGAAAATAATTTCTCCTGTCCATATTTCTATCTGCTAAATAAGGGAGTCATTCTTTCACTCAGATTCTCAGCAGTAAATCAAATCGGAAAGTTGCCAGCTATGAACTTACCAGTGATGTTTCTCAGAGTATGCGGTCAAACCCCAACTGGATCACATAGGAAGAAACAAACAAGCAGTACGTTAAAAATGATAATTTTTACAAGACTAAAAACAGGATTAGATGGGAACAAAGTAAGATTTAATGGTGGAATCCAGAATGGAACCGATTTCCACAAGTGATGATTAATAGGTATAGTGTATCTAAAAGTAAATGCTAAAGGATTTGACTACAGATTTACACAGGCTGAAGGGAGACAGAAGAAAGTAGTCTCATAATGTTATGGGCAAAAGGTGGGTGGGTTTCTGAGATGACACTCTTGATGGGGTGCTCTGGGTTGCATGAGGCTTGTCCCTCCATCCCCAAAGGTCCATTAGTTGAGAGTTTGGTCTCTGTTGTGGTGCTGCTGAGAGGCAATGGGACATTTCGAAGGTAGGGCCTACTGGGAGGTTCTTGGGTCAGTGGGGTGTGCTGTGGGAAGAAATTAGAGTACTTCACACACAAGCCCTGGCTGGTTCTTAGGAGAAGGTTGTGATGAAAGACTGAGCCTGGCCCCACCTTAGCTCTCTCTGGCTTCCTGGGAGATATGATTGCTAGCACCTGCACATATATAACCACACACTCTCAGGATGTGCTGTACCTGAGAGGGCCCTTTCCAGAGCTGAGCCCAGGCAGGTACCATGCCCTTAAACCTCAGAAACTGTAAGTTCTTATTTTATTTCAACCATTTTCATAGGCATTTGTCCTTACTCAGTATATTAAGTCACCTCTGAGTGACCAGAAGTAACCTGTCTTATTTTATTGTGGCAACACAAAGCTAACTAATACACTAAGGACAAATGTCTACAAAAACTGCGGTAATTATTTACATAATAATTAAAGCATAGGCTAATTGCAAAACAGATATATGTGCTTAGCTAAGAAATTAAGTGTGGAGGAAAAAGTAAAGAAATTTTCAGTAACAATCTGAGAAGCATGGAGTTCATGATGTTTCATGATAACAAAAGTACTGTATTAGTGTGAGGATTAATTAGCTCATAAAAGGATTTATGATAAGAAACTGTGGTATTAACTGAATTTTGGTGTGGATCGAGTGTTGAAAAGGCACACAACACATCAGCATGATAGGTCCACATCCTCTCTACCATCTGTATGCTGTGTTTAGTACCAACTTTGGTGGCAAAAAGGGGAAATTATAGAGCCAGGCCACAAACATTATACAAGTCAAAGATCAGGGCAGCATTGACTTTCCGTCTGCAGACTTGCATGGAACATTTATGCACCCTGGGCATATCAATCAAGAAGTGGTTGTCCAGAGCTCCCATCCTCAGCTGGCAGGGCCTTCTGAGGATTGCTTGCATTATGCAGGGGAGATAGCAATCACCCAGAAGCATGATTAGTCTCAGTGGGAACATCATTTCTTATCTACGTGCAAAGTGCTTCCTTTCGACACAGTTTAAGCAACTTAAAGAATTTGTCTAAAGCCTTCTTTGTAAAAAAGTTAAACTAATGCCCCTGATCCTGAAAGCCTTCAATAACTCATTTTCTGAATTTTCTCTCAACAGCATTTTCCTCTCTAACTTTACCTTGTTGGAGGCTTCATTTTCTTTTTCACACCAAGATAAAACTTCATTGAAGTAAGAGGAAACATTTTGTCATGTTTACTGCTCTGTAAGGAAAAAATAAAATTTTGTAATCACATAGATTTATAAATTTCCTTGCACATTTAAAACTGTTTAGATTCTCCAGTGCTTCATAAATATGATGCCGATTTTTGTTTTGATTACAATGTAATGAAATAAATTTAGATAATTTTGGATATGTACATATGTTTAGTTGTGTCTATACAAACACATGCACAGCTCCATAATTCTTTATAAAAACACAACAGATGTGTATCAGACCTGATAATTTGTTCATATTTTACAAATATTAGATAATACATATGCCATGTATTATATAATTTCATCACACCATTGTGTTATCTAGAGCAGCACCCTGAATTCAAATATATCCATATTTCTGTGCTCAATTGCATGTTATTTCATATATCGTGAGGTAGACAAATAAAACATGAAAATACAATTTTCTATAGATTTTTGATTTTAGTATCACGGAAGACAAAACTATAAACCTCTATACGTACATATTGAACTATCTTAAAAAGTCATATGAAGATTATTATAAATAATTCATTAAAATACACTATTAAAAAGTTTACATTTTGCCCTGGATCAATTATATACCCTCTATACCCCTTTTAATATATCATATATATTAATATATCTACCTGTGCATAGGTAAATATTCAATAATTTTATAAGCTACTTGGATATATTTTCTCCCAGGGAAGTTGTCTGAGAGACAAAGTTTGAATCATTACACTCTAATTTACAGTTTAATACAGAAACTGCACATATTTCATTATTTACCATTTGATAGTCCACAGTACTTTATAAATAACAACAGAAATGATTTGTAACACAACATAACATTCCCAATATCTTAAAAATTCTCAAGGAAATCCTGTGCTTCAAACTGGTAGGCAAGAGTAAGAGCTTTTAGGTCAAGGAGATGTTGGTGTAAATCTGATCTTTTTTTTTAGTAGTTTGTAATTTCACATTATATCTCTCTGCTTTCCTTATCTTGTTTGTAAATTGGAACAATAAAAATACTGACATTCTAAATTGGGTAACTGTAAAGATTAAATGTGCAAACAAGGTGCTATTGTGAAGGGCTGTAAAGATTAAACAAAAGCGTGTCTAGAAAGGGTTTAGTATAGTAATTGGCATAAATTAAGCTCACAGGAAATAATATCTATTATTATCACAAACTGAAAACACATAACCTCATAGTAATTGCAATACAGATGTTTGCTAGGGTCCCAGGACAAAGCACAAAAGCCGATGTAGTAAACATGTTGGCTTAACTAAATACTAAGTTCTATACAGGTTGAATGCTACTGTCATGTTATTTATAAGAGTAGTTAAGTTTAAAAAGTGAAAGATACTATATTTATAAAATTAAACCTGGTTTCCATGGAGCAAAGAAGCTGGGAGAATACTAGAGAAAATATACATAGGAGAAGTCAATAGGAAGATACTAAAACATAATGCTTTCATGATCCATAGCCTCTGCAGCAACAATTAAAAATCTGAGAATTCACATGGTGAATTGATTCTTATTGCTAAGATTTTCATCATCAAATATATATATATATATATGTATATGTAATATGCATGATTTCTTTTTTTACACTTATGGGTAGATTCCCAGAAATGGAACCTTTCAATCATAGGTTAGATGCATAATTGAGATGTTTCCTAGGCTGATTAATAGTTACAGTTAAACTTTTATTTATGTATTTGCCAGCCATGTGCAATTTTGATTTAATCACAAATTTACTTTTGTCCCTATTTCTTTACACTACTTATTTACATATTAAATATAAAATTGTGATTTTTTTAACAGAATATTCTATTGAAATCACTTGGCTTAATTTTGCTTAATATTTACTTTGATTATTTTGTTTTTGTTTTTTGAGAGTCTTGTTTTGTAGTTCAGACTGGCCTTGAATTGACTACGTACCCCAGTCTGGCCTTGAACTCAGCCTTAGCCCCCCGAGGGCTGAGACTAGAGGCATATGCCACTAAGCTGATGACTTTCAGTATTTTCATGAAGTCAAACATTGATATCTTTTTCTTTTGGACTTTAACTTGTTAAAGTTTACAATGTTCTGACACAGCTGATACTCAGTTCCATGTTCTTGTAACTTTCAGGGTTATTTTAAAAATATAAATTCTTTTATCAATTTGGGATTTCTATATCAGTATAAGTGAGAATTTCAACTCAATTTAATGAAAAAACTTTCCTAAATTAAACAAGTATTTTTAACGGTCTATTTATAAAAATATATAGATATAGAATTCTTTCACCTGACTTTATGGTTCCATTCCTCTATGTTCATTTTTAAGTTACAATTATATTATTTAAGCTAATTTAGCTTTATTGCATGCATTAGCACTTGGTTAGGAAAATACTTCACAACTATTTTCTTTTTTATCCCCAAAAAGGTTTTCAGGTATTCTCATCTATTTATACTTTGAGGGTGAATTGTCATTTTTGCAAACATCTAAAAAATAATTCCCTTTGAGAATTTAAGAATTATTGTGTATCAATAAATCAATATTACTAATGGTAACACCAACTTTATTTCTATCAGTAAAATTCTGTAGCTCTCTTCAAATAATTCTGTACTTTTCTAAAGCCATTTTCTGATAGTTTAAACACTTTCTTTTTAAAGACTAGTTGGGGACTAAATTATGTATATTGATTTTGTGTTTTGCCAACTTAGTAATAATTTTTTTATTTGGTAGTAGGGACTGAAGCTTTACATCGAGCTATATGCCAGATGGTTATTTTGGTTGTTTTGCTTATTATTATTATTATTAATTATTATTATTATTATCATTGTTATTATTTGAGAGAGGGTCTCACTAACTTACTAAATTGCCTAGGCTGGGCTTGAACTTGCAATCCTTATGCCTGCTCCCAGAGTACTGGGATAACAGGTGTACCCCACAATGCACAGCTTTTTAACTTGCTCAATTTTAAGGAGGAACATTTTAACAATTTGAACTGTTACAGAATGGTGACGTAGCTTTGTATGGTAGTAAGTATCTCACTATAGAATACATCAAGGAAAGTTGCCTACTAGGAACAGATACAGTAGAGGTGATTCCTGGCCAACTCTTTCAGATGTTACATGAGATTACAACTGAGGTGAGGATCCTCCCCAAGAGTTCAGTTATTCTCTTGGACACAGCATTAACTGTGGCAGCCTGGTAAAGAGAGAGGCAGTGATACCAACAATATGGGGAAGGACAGCACTTGCATGCCTAAGCATGAGACACACTGCTCCTAAACTAGACAGTCATTGTTTTTCTGGAACACTGATAAGTTCAGAACTGCCTACATTCTGAGGACCTTTTGGTAATAGATCGAGAGTCTAAAATAATACAACCAATTCTCCAAGCCATTTCTGGCATGTAAGCTTATTTATACCATATTCTATCCAAGGGAACTCAAATAGTATCAGTAGAGAGGAGTTTAACAAATTGTGAAGAGTGTTTTGTGTTTTAGTCTGTAAATTGAACATGCATAAAGAGAAACTGTAAAATGCCTAATGGAAGTCTCTATAAAAAAAAATCTCACTTGGCAAGATAAGTTTACTGTTGGCATATTACAACTTTCTTCTAGAACATGTAATTTCTGGATTTTTCCAAAAAGTTTAATACACTAGACAGTTAAGAAGTCTATAATGTGTTTCTTTAGTCACTATATTTCATAGTAAAGTTTTAACTCAGTCAATTAAATGAGTATGCTTAAAAAATTATTCCTGTTGCTAAGAAGAGTTTGCTTATTAGTGTATGCAACTTTTAACACTCCCCTCCTTACTCATTTGCTTTTTTCACACCATTAACAGTGTAATGGTAATATTCTTTGAAACCTCTCACCTTTTTTGTAAACCAAGTCTGAAAACATTTTAATTAACATTTTCTGTGAGGGAAAACTTTCAAAACAAAATATATCTTCTCCTGGGTATTACTCTAATTTGGTGTTAATGAACATTCACAAATTATCTCTAATTAACACAAAGTTGCTTTAAATACACTTCTCAATTTGTAATTTTTACTCCTTTCTCAGTAAATCACCACACGTGCATACACGCACGTACACACACACACACACACACATACACAGAGTCACACACATATCAATAGCAACTGTCAAAACCAGAGCCAAAATCATTACTCAAATAAGTTGGGAGATTTTACTATTTATTATTTACTATCAAATCATTTGAAAAGTTAATGTAGGCAACGACTTCAACAGAAAAAAAAAATCCAGAAAAACAAAATCAAGTGTTGAAAATAAACAGCACTCTGAGTTTTAAAGGAAAAACAACCTCTCCTCTGATTTCCTTAATGTGCACATTAACATAACAGTTGTATTAATTTATGCTGACAGATTAAGGAAACAAAACTTTCAAATATGTAATAATTATAGACTATTTTTCCTTAACTGCTGATCACTGTGATTTACAAACAAAATGCATTCTGTGTCCTTAAAGAGGACTGGCTTTCAGGTAGGCTTTCAAGACTATCACTACCTTCCACTTCATATAAATTATCTTAGAATAGGGTGGCTCGTTCAAAAATATACAAATTCTTAATACCTATTCTATTAAGGGATATGAAATTATTCATCTCACAAAAACAATTCATCTGCAGGAGTCACTAGTCCATCCACATGATCAACATTAAAGTTTCCATCAGCTCAAGTGAAAATAGTATAAACAAGTCATCTCCATGTATAATCATATTTGAAAATATTCGGTACTCTTTTAAAAAATCCCTATCATCTTTAAGTATTCTATTAGCAAAAAACACCCCAAAAAACCCACCAACCTAAAATAATGAAAATTTACTAAGTTTTCTTAGAAAATTCTTTTAGGCCTTCAAATATGGCACCTGGGAATGAATTCTGACGCCATCACTTACATGTTATATGGTCTCCTGCAAGTTAAGGGATACCTTTGAGGCTCAATTTCTTCATGTGCAAAATACGACCAGTGATAGTACTGTTATTATAAGGATAACAAGACGTAGTCCAAAAAGGATAATAAGACATAGTCCAAGTGAAATATACAGAACTATGCTTCACATAGATTAGCCATCAAATGGTAGTCAGGGCTCTGGATTGTACTGCTGTTACTGCTACCCATGACTACTCATTGTTATTGGACCCTTTCTGAGTTTCTGAGTAGAACAATAAGGTGGAAATTCAGTTAAAGTATATAACTTTTAGAATAGAGAGATAAGGGATGCAGAATTTAGGACTGTTTTGTAAGCCTCCTAGCTGAATAATTCATTGGGCTTGAAGAAAGCAAACTTGAAATGCTACTAAGATTTATTTATGCCCACACCGAGGCTTCCTGCTGGAAGAACATACAAGGACAGTAGTTAAAGAATGGAGAGAGCTCAACAAAATCCATAAAGAAATAGGGCTGTAGTTCTGGAAAGCTGCCTAACAGTTCTTTTTTTTCATAACATGTTAACAAATGTTCTTGTTTGGTCTGTCTTTATACATTGCCAGAGCAGAAGAGTGAAATGTCATTCGTTTAAAGTATGCAAGGAATGTTTACACAAGTGAATTTTATAATTCAGTTATAAAAAACTCTCCAGGTCCTGCTGACTGCCATTCTACATTTAAAGTAGTTGCCTCAATAGTGCTTTAATCTCAAAGAAATAGTCACTGTATACACCCACGTGGCCAGCCCCCAAACCAGAATAGAGAATGTTTCTATCAGTAAAATGCCCTACTGACTTTCCCCAACATTTCTCCCCAACCTAAGCACAAATCTGACTTCCTTCACCACAGAATTGTTTTGCATATGGTACTATTCTGTGTTGAAGTTCTTGACTCATCACTGTTGTAGCATAAATTTCAATTCCTTTTTATTGATGAGTAGTAATCGCATTGTATGAATATGTCATTCTCCTTCCCAAGGGGTTCTGAAATATTTCCAGGCTTTACCTGTTGAGAATAAAGCTGCTTATGACATTTTGTACAGGCGCTTTTGTGGACATAGCATGTCAGAAAAGAACTGCTGGGGTTCAGGGCAAAGGGATGAATAACTTTGCTTTAAAAGAAACCTCCTAAACAATTCTGCACAGTAATTGTCTGATTTCACTTTTGCACCAACAGTTTATGAGATTTCTAATTAACCCACATCCTTGTGAATGCAGAGGTTGTCACTCATAATTTCAGACATGGGTGGAGTTTTAATTTAAATTTCCTGAAGATTAATGAAGTTGAGCACTTTTGTTTCAATAGCTCCTTGGACATGACATTTCCATATCTTTCTTTACGTAGTCTATTTGCAACTCTTTGGCCAACTATTTATTGGGTTATCTTTCTTGTTACTAATGTGGAAGAGCAGTTTATATACTGGACATGAGTCCTTTTACAGATATATACATTATGAATATTCTTTTCAGTCTAAACCTAGCTATTCATATTCTTGTGGTGTCTTTGATAAGCATGTTATTATTACCATATATATTTATAAAATGTTTCACAGTTTAAAACATAGTTTTACATATATTCTTGATTAGGCATCAAAATAACCTGGCCTGCAGGACTCATACTATTAAGATCATATTACAGATCCAGAAATTGAGATAAAGAGGCTAAGTTACTTATTCACACAGCTCTAAGTAGAGATGAGATTTTCTGATGCCAAGTTCAACATTCTCATACTTATATCATTTATCTAACTCTCCATGTTTTAACCTCTAGTTTTTCTCTCTATTCCACAATTCCTTAATAAAATCCTTTATAGCATTCACAGCATAATAAGATATAAATTTTAAATATAACATTAAATAAGTCAATTCATTCAAATGTGTAGAAAAGATATTAAGATTTATTATCACTTTTGGATTTTGCCTTTTTATGCCACTTTTCACTAATTTCCATTACTAATATAGCATCTTGCCTTAGGTTATGACGCAGTCTCAATTTTATTCACTAAGATACTGATATTTTATCTAACACATATTAAACTTTTCTTCAGAGCCTAAGTCATTCTGTGTCCTAACATCCTTAAGGTGCTCTGGAAGGCTATAGAAAATTTTCTACTGTATTACTGAGTACACTAAAGTCATATCCCAGAGGCTGAAAGAAATCAGAAGCTTACTGTGCATTTTCTTTACTACAGGTGGTGACTGGCTGAGAGCAGTGTAAAACAAAAACATAAATGACCACACTATACAAATAATAATGTGTATATGTTCAAATTCTACTTCTACAATTACCTTTGGGTCCTTGTAAAGAAAGAGGCATCCATCTCGTAGAACAAAATATCGGTCTTGAAATTTATTTCCAGACAGTATCTTAGATGGCTCTTCTTTGATTTTCAAGACTCCTTCCTTGATGCCTTTTTCTGAAAAGTATAAGATTAATTTTGCAAGTTAGTTACCTTTTCATGTGTTTGGGATACAACATTTGTATGTTTTCAGTTTTCTACCACACAGCAGCTCAATGTGAATTCCTGGGAGTACTATTTGTCACGAGCATTGTTCTTATCACATGCAGGCCTGCCAGTGCTGTCCAATTAGCCATGATGGGCTGGTGCACACAAAAAATGTGCTTAGTGTGAACTGAGGTGTGCTGCAAGTGTAAAACACATAACAGAAATTGAAGTCTTCATTAAAAGAAAAAAAGTAAAATATGAACATTTTAAATGTTGATTACATGTTGAAACGATATTCTAGGTATGTGAGATTAAATAAGATACACTAATGAAATACTAAAGGTAATTTCACTTGTTTCTTTATACTTTTAAAAATGTGGCTATGAGGTAATTTAAAAGTACGTATGCAGATTAAATTATATTTCTTTTGATGAGTACCAGTGTAAACAATGCAAATGTACAAAGACAAAAGAAAACATCTCAGAAACTCTAAATCAAAAGTCCAGGAATTTTAACTCAGGCTAAATCTAGGAATTCTCATGAGATTAGAAAAATTCCCATAAACAGGTGAGACAAAAGTAAAATTATTACAGTAGCATATTTATAAACTTCTAGATTTTATGTGCAATATGGGCAGCATGCCACACTTAGAAATCATTTAAACTAATTCCATTAAAAACACTTTTTGATGAGAAATTTTTATCTTATGATATATAAATTATCAGTATATTTTCAGTCTAAAACTTTTTACTGAAATCCAGATACTCAATTGCCTTCTTGAGAGTTGAAGAAGAATGGAAGGGAAAAATAACCTAAAGCCAAGAAATCATTACACAGTCATTGTGGTGTCATCTGCTGCTTTTCCTGTAAAATAGAAGCAAAGAAACCTACTGTATTCTGCAGGTTTCTATGCCCCTAATACTGGATAATGACCATAAAAGTGGTAGTGCAAAACTTCAGCAAAACAGTGGTAGCAGAACTTTAGCAATTTCCTATTACTGAGGTGATACAATTTTAAATATCTATGCATAGTGTCTGAATTTACAAAAAAGCTGAAAGGTTTTCCAAAAACTTCCAGTCTTAAGATTTGGTTTATTTTGGAGGAAATCTTTACTATAATTGGCATCAGAAAACAAAAATTTAAAACTAGGAATATGTTTTTATAAATCAAGTATGAGAATGAAATAAGTAAGTGGAAACAAAAATCCCCAGGGTCAATCTATGCCACTGGTCTTGACTACAAACAAGAGCACAAAGGTAATTAACAAACTTCAACAGTTTTCATGATATACATACAGGCCACAAACAGCATATATATTGTTCTTGATAAAATGCTTGCTTAAATTATATTATGCTTTTTTCCCAGTAAACTGGCTCACCAAACTGGCAACTTTTGTCTCTTAATTTCTCTCCATAGACCTCAACATAAATCTCCAGGAGGATCCAAGAACTGAGAAACCATAATACAACAGACATAATGCAGTTCATTTCACCACGCTGAAAAATATGGTAACACATTCTCTTAATATTCCACCAAACACAAAAATATTTAAAGGGTATTTTATAGGTAAATAAGAAGTATAAAAAATATAGTAAGCAATTTAAAAAATACTGGATGTGCTTAATGATTTTGAGAACAGGGACATGGAAAAGGTCATTCATGTTAGTGTTGCTCTCAAAGTAGGTAAAATAATTTTGAAGTTATAATCAAGTTGTGAGATATATATTGTTTTAGCTGGACAAATGCATCTATATCTTCATCATTTAAACTACTGTTCAAATTAATAAACCTTTCAAATTTTATCAATAAGAAGTGACCATATGCCCAGAGTCTAGGTAAATCATTCACAGGTCAAAGAAAAATCAGGTGATGGTTAAGGTAGACTGTCAAACTGATTAGCTTGGAAGTCCCCAGAGGATTAGTAAAGCACACTTACAAGTGTGTCTAAGTAGGATATGAAGGCAGGATGCTGGGGTCTATATCTGGTCCCTTGACCCTTCCTCTGTGACAGTGTTCCCCTAGTCTGTTTCCCAGCCTCCACTGGGTATGCAGCTTTGCCACTCTTCTGCATCCTGAATTTTCTGCCCTCCAGACAGCCAATCACAGACCAAATCCCCTGAATTCATGAACCAAATTAAATCTCTCCTCCTTTAAGTTGTGGCTATTGGGCATCCCAGCAATTGGAAATCTAACTAATATAGAAAATTGGTACCAGAAGTGTGGTCACTAGTGACGGAAACTGACTATGTGGT